>NC_091051.1:17035268-17189478 GCF_963966145.1 Tenebrio molitor | reverse complement strand
GTGAGTTTTTTGTCTGCGACCGCATTCGTTGCAACTGCGTTTCACATTAGCCGATCTACAAATAAATTAGGGTGTTCACTTTCGACTAATAGGCCGTCTGTGCATATTTGTTCTAGGGGTCGCGCGTCATGTGACACAGATCGCTGACAGATCGCCGAATTGGGGACCTTTTTACAAATAGAAGGACCCAAGACACGCACGCCAAGATGATCCCCAAGTAAAAACTATATTTTATGTATTTTTTGTTTACACTCCCTGTGCATTATCTTCGGAACAGGAAATGTAGTTGTATTTTTAAAAAGGTTGAAAATCGAGTAAAACACAAATAGCCAAAATGTTTGTATTTTTTATTTAAGAAAAACGTTAAATTCAATTCGGCTATTAACACTGAAAGGTGTGCGGTCGGGTGAAATTTTAATTGATATTTTCCCCAATTTCAATAGCTTTTCTTATTACCGTAAAAAGGGGCCAAAACACTTAAAATTTTAAGTTTTCAAAATATATTTTAAAACACCAAAAACCTCTGAAATTTTAACTTTATGCTGAAACTCTCTGAGATAATTTTTGTTTGTATGAAATATTTTCAATCTCCATCGACATTATTTGTTTCTAATTTTTTTTATAGGGAGATTTTTTTGGTATTATTGATAACATAATTACATAATATTTTTAATTTACAATGCAAAAATTTCCGATAATAATGCGGAATCTGGAAAAGTGCCCCGAATGTGTGCAGCGTTTGCACGTTGAATGGTAAGGGAAATCCTCTCAAAAAGGAATTTCTTTGATTTTGAATCGCCTGATTCTGGAGTGTTATTAATTTCTTCAGTTTTCCTTCTTGTTTTATTAATTTCTGTCTTCATTGATAGTAATTAATCTTGATATTCAAAAGGCATTGATCATAACCTTATTTCGTTTAAAGGATTTTCGAATGATAACTTTTCTTATTACCTCAAAAACAGGTCAAACTGCCTTGAAATTTTAATTTTTAAAATATATTTTAAAAACGGATAGAAATCCTTAAAATTTCAACTTTTCAAGATATGTCATAAAAATGGGGCAAAAACCTCTTACCTTCAAAACAGGTCGAAAACCTCTGAAATTTTTACTTTCAATGATCAGAACAAATGTTAAATTTTTTGGGGTTTAAGAAAAAATTCTGCATAATATGAGCAGAACTGGTATTTACATACTCGTATCTACTATTGGACGAGCTTAAACACCATTGGATAATAATTGGATGACTCATTATGTGTGGTATATATTCAAATTCACAACAAGTTTGAACATTTCCGGTAAGCTGTTTCATTCCAAACGTTATTCAAAAGGCTTTCGAGGGCTCTAGTAGAAGAAAAATTTATTTGTAAAGAAAAAGATTTTTGTGGGAAGAGTCCTTAAAAGAAAAGTCACTTTGTTAAAAAAAATAGTGTGTGCTTAAGACCGCACTACAGAAGTGAAAACTTCTATGACATTCCTAATTGTTTTTAAATAATATATATTATGTAAATTATATTGGAGGCATCAGGAACAACGGGCTTGTGACGAAATAGATACTTTGGATTCAAATCTATTTAAATAAACTAGGCAAAAATGAATAGGGAATTCCACAATTTTTCTTAGAAAGCAAAATAATTGCCCCAATCCTTCCACGTATTCTTAAACACTAGATAAATTTAAAATGTTACAGGTACTTGAAACATTACATTTAATGTGTAAATTTATAACTCATTTCATTATAAACTTTAAACTGTATTTATAAAAAATTCAAAAATGGAAAAATTCCCTTATCATTTTTGCCTAGTTTATTTTTAAAAAACTTCGTCTATTGTAATTCCATATTTTGTTGTGCTCTCTTTTGGGTTATTTGACATATTTAAATATTATAAAATAAATTATAAATATATATATAAATGCAATGCTGTTTTTATCGATATTAAAATTTCCACTCAAAATCGGACTGTTTTTCACTCGCTCGGCTCCCCCGAACTCACTCGAATGAGCCTTTCACCTCGGAGCGTGTATTGTGCCGCGTGATGCGTGACGGGGAAATTAATTTACTGCTCAGGAATAATGTCGTGGTGCACCTAAAGAAGTTTTCCTTATTCTTTCTCGAAAACTGTTTATGCTCTGCTGAATTGCAAAACATCTTTACTTCAAATATGCTCCGTTTCTGAATTCGATGCCGGTAAGTCGTAAAACGGAGTTGTCGTAAATCAATAATAATAATCACCGCTTAACACACGCACATGCAAATTTCTTTTGTCGGGAAGATACTTGCCCTCGGTTCACGTTAACAAATTGGCCATCCTTGTTTTGAAAGCTGTGTGCGGGCGTAAGAGTGAGAAAACATGATGTTTCGAAGATGGCTGCTAAGGGATAGTACTTTAGAGCAGGAAATCCAAAAAGTTGAATTGTAACATTTTAGTACCAGTAGAATGGCCTAGGCTGCTTAATTAATTATTATTCATGAAATGTTTTGGACGCACTGGAATCTGTGAGCGCTTCTGATATTTATAAATATATTTTGTATTTCGATAACTTGGAAATGTTTACTTAAAAGCTTTCTAGAATCTACAGTTACTTTAATGGAGAGTGCATTACTATCCATCCATTAAATTAATAAAAGTTAGATTGGCAGAGCTTCCTGCTAATACTTTCTACTTTATATGATTGGCAGCTTTGATCTTTAGCCGCACAGATATTCAACCAATTTTTGTATTTTTGAGAGTTACTGCAATTTCATTTACAAGCATTGTATTCTTGCATTTTGATAAAAATATCTACTTCCGATTTCAAAACAACAGGATTAATATTAAGAATTCCAGATATAATCCCTCTAATTGGCAATAATAATGATAAAGCGTTCAAATCTCTCTAGTCTGATGGAGTCATTCTACAATTGCCAACTATATTTTTTGATTTTTTTGCAAATAATCTTTTTTAGGAAATATAGGTATATGAACATAGTTTGTTTCTTACAAAGATAATAAATTACAGTTTCGTTCTATTTGTAATTGTTCAATTGTAAGCGCTCAAAATGTTCTTTTAATATGTAATCCACAATTTCTCTGTAAAATCTCATTTCTTGCAAAAATACAGTAGCTTACGATTTCAAATTTTTTAATCCCATACCATTGTTCTTTACTTTCCAATAGACAGAATATATGCCAGATTTTCTTTTTCATAATATGCAGTTTATTCACAAATCCTACCTCTTAAAAGAACAATTATTTTTTCCAATTTGTCTGTCTTACAACTTCGATATTTTAAATTCTAAATTTTCGATTCGACAATAATATTTCACAAAACTCCTTCTTTTCTATTTCTTTTTTTTAACAACGGTATAGGTGTTGGATTTTCTCATGGGCTATGAGTCATATCTGCGCAAACGACGAATATCGGTCTCAAGTAGGCGCTACTAACTGACCGGAAAACATCGTAATTCGTTACGTTCGTGTTGTCTATTTGCCAGGAAAGTAACGAGGTTTTCAGTTTTCATTTAGGTACAGATTTTTTACTGGTTTATCGCTCCGCCTTCGCGCAGATATTTCCAAGGTCACAGCCCATGAGACAATCCAATACCTCTAATCACTTAAACTTGTATGTCTTTTTACTCCTTTATTCTGCATTTTTCAAACTTGGTGGTGCACATAGACGATCGTTTCTTCAATGTTTTTTTAATCCTAACTTTAGTCTTCTTACAACAATTTTTTACTACCTAGATATTTTTCTTAAAAGCTACTACTCTTTTATAAATTATCTTTCTTGGGGGAAGATAACTCTTTTTTGTAAAATCTGCTACGAGTACTCTTCTTTATGGACAAATATCATGATTTTGTCCATTTAGACGTGGTTATTTGACGTGCAAATTCCTTTTTTTTTTAATTTTAATTTCAACAAAGCTTGATTGAATCATCGCAACATTTTTTCCGTTTTAAAAATTCAAAACTTCTTGAGATTTATACCGAACGATTATTTCATTTTTAATGTCTGGATAATTGGTTTCGTTCTGAGATTTTCCGTAAATATATTTCCGCTGTTTTCTCCCCGTCCGTGTACAACCACTTATGACTCCCCATTTCATAACTGCACCCTTCAAGATCAGCCCAAGAGACCCTCATTTATTCTTGAAATTAAAAGAAAAATGGTAATAAATACATATTTATACCCGGCGCGCTTTCAAAAACGACACGAGCATAAAATGTGTAACAGTCGGATTTTATATGTGAACCTGGGGAGTTTTAATTTATGACTCTCTGTGTACTACTATTAACTTAATATTTGGTGTTATTTATTTCGACACAAACTGTACCCCACTGACATTCGCACATTTGATTATTTCCGATGGCGAACCCCCGATTATCGGATCTCTCTGTATTTTCATTTATTATACGAGTATTTAGGAGCGAGGACAAAGCGGAGGTCGGAGTCGACGACGCTCGGTTACGTCCTTTAAAATAATTTAAACAGAGAGTCAAACAGCAAGACTCAGGTGTTTAACACCGGCTAGTGATTAAATATTTATGAAGTCAAGGAAACGTAAGTTTTGAACAAAAGAACCAGCAGTTCAACAAAGAAGCTTAACGAGGGGCTACTTGGAGATGGTGTCGGGTATATATATTTCAGTCGCTTTTTATGCGTCTTCTCCGTAGGTGTTCCCTTGTTAAAAACGGTGTTTATGTCACAATAAGAGATCGTTCCTGACGAAGGAGAAATTAATTTCGTGTGAGTATTGTTAGGTCCGACAACCCTTTCAGCCAGACGTGTTTGTTCAGTGTCTGGTAAATACACTCGAGGAGTTTCACGAGTAAACACCTCTACAAATCCGCACAAGTATCGGAATTTATTTACGTCGGTTTTATAACAGTTAATCAGATTTCCGTGACTCCGCCACTACTTTAAACGCGATAAAAACGCGTCGGCCACTAAACCATTATAAGCTCCTTTATTCTAGGGGGGCGTGAGAATAACGGTCTAAATAACCCATCAAATTTCTATTAATATTGCGTTAGTGTCTGCATGTAATGATTTAACGGACGTTAAATCTTTATAGGTGGACAATAAAATTCAAATAAACAAGATAATGGCCGGTCTCGCCGCGGATTTATTCATGGAGACGCCTCACGTTGTTTCGAATGTGTGTGGTCAGGGGTGAGGGTGGCTGCTCCCACCATAAATTCCCAGATCTTCCTTATTATTCACGGTATCAAGTAACGAGATACCTCGGCTGGCATAAAATTATAACAGATAAAATATTATGAATTCGCCTTTACGGCGCACCAAGAGTCGTAACTTGACGCTACTTGGGCGACTCTTCCTCTTCTTTTAATTATTCTCATTTTTACCCCCGTTATACGGACCGAGGGTGACGAGTCGATCGTCCGAGACACCGCCGTGATGGTGCATAATTTACGCCCTGTCGATCAGTCTTAGCCAGAGTTGCATGTCTGATTTGGTTGTCTTGGAATCTGCAGGACAAGGGAACTCGGACTTGCGGCTACATAAATTCATAGTTTAATCCCTTTTCAGCTTACCGGATCCATGAACCGAATACATATTTCCAAAGTGTCTATCTCAAGATATATAACTTCTGCTTCACGTTAACAAGGCACTTCGACCGATAAATTTATGAAGAGCGAGCTGCTGCAACTTATGTCTGATAGAGACTCCTCGTTAAAATGAAAAATTAACCACGTGAAATCCATCCTAGATGTCTGTCACTAAAATTTTAAAACTCACCTGGCACATAACTAATTAATAATAATTGATGCATTAAATAAACGGTACAGTCTAAATTTTAATAATTAAAATATGTCGAAAAATGTGTTGAAGTTCTCGGATTGGTAGTATTAATCATTGGAAATTGTATCAAAATGCATATTTTTTAAATCCGAACATGTGAAGCAAAATCCCACAGATATATCTTTCTTAGTAATTGTGGCAAAGAGTAAGAGAAATGAAAGAAAGTATGTGAGAAAGAAAAAGTTGGAAGGGAATGTTGAGAAGACAAAAATGATGGTATTCGATAAGAGAAAAAGGAAGAGTGAAGAGGATGAGTGGAACTAGGAAGGAAGGAAAATAGAACAAGGAAACAAGTTCAAATACTTGGGTTACACATTTAATGAAAGAGGCACGGATAAGGCACATATCAGAGAGATAATGAGGAAAGCAAATGAGGTAGTGCGATATGTTTGGGGAAGAGGAGAGAGAAACTGGAGAGGTGAGTTCAGGAGAAGAATTATGATGTTTGAGAGTATGATGGAGAGTACATTGATGTACGGGGCCTAAATCTGGGGATGGAAGGACCAAGAAGAGGTAGAAAAATATATGAGAGGAGTGCTAGAAATGGACAGAGAGACGCCAGGTTACATAGTGAGGGAAGAGTGTAAGAGGAATAGGCTGAGAGTGAAAGCGGGAAAGAAAGCGGCAAAGTTTGAAGACAAAATGGATGGAAGGGAAGAGTTCAGGATACTAACGGAATGCTGCAGAGAAAAGAAAAAAACACACGGAGAAGGAGAGAGAGAGAGAAATACTATCAGAAACGGGTATGCCAATGAAGAAATAGCAAGAATAAAAGCAAAAGGAAGATGGATAAATGCAGAGTTGAGTGAAAGGGACAAAGACACAGACAAGCAAAAAAGAAGGGAAAGAATCCAGATACAACAGGAAGTATGAGAGGTATATGATAGAGGAAATTCCAGAGTACCTGAGGAGAGAGAGTGCAAAAGAAAGAAAATTGATGGCGAAATTCAGATGTGGGAACGAGGAGAGAGAAAACAGATATTGGATGGAAGGAGAGGAAAGAAGGCGCGTGTTATGAGGAGCGTAATTATAATAATTTAAAGGCAGGCAGCAGGAAAAAGTCAATCGTCAAATCGACAGACAGAGAGAGGTTCAGAAAATGCAATGAAGTAAATTTACTTTTCCTACTACGTATCTAGAAAGTTTCATCTACTGCCCTAGCAACACACTTGTAATCGAAAGTGAATCGTATCTTGCGTGTGGTTGCTAGCTACGAAAGTAAAATACTTACGCGACTAGGAGATTCCTTACGGGACGAGGAGGGTTTATTTTATTTTGTGACTATTTCGATTGAGGTACCTAAATCATCAAATGGAAAACAGCAACACATTTTATAATAATATGTAGTTTAATTAGTCCAATGGAATACAACAAAGGAAAATTAATCTACTTATTCACATTTATTGTGATTTATGAATTGTTGGAAAGTTAGGTTATATCGCTCACCCGACTTGACAGGCGACAATGAGACTAACGTAATTCCAGCAGCTCTTTCAATTCCGTCACATTCCATAATTTGCGGGAAGGCTTGTTGCATAAATACCAATAACCACAAACTAACAAACTAGCATTATTACGGATTACACGCACTTACACAATTCACGCCGTTTGAAGACGAAAAATAAAATGTTTGTAAAAGCTGTTGCTATGGTTTTTGCTTCCAAGATCCAAGGACGGTCGCGATACGGCACGATTTTTGCAATTTTTTTAACATTATAAAATGTTGGTGCTTCGTAGTAGGAAAAATTTAATACAATACACGATGCGTAAGTTTCTTCTTTAACCGCGGAGGTTTCACGGCCCTCGGCTGTCGCCTCGGGTCTTGAACTACCTCCTTGGCAAAAAAAGTTCACTTACGCATCTGGTAATGTAAATAACTATTATTGTCAGTCACTAGTGTTTTACTACAATATTAATGGAAAGAAAGATTCAACAATGTCTGAATTTATACTGGATTAGAGACAGAATTCTAGGTCTTTGGCTCCAACCAAATCAGATATTTTGGTTTCGGCGTAACGATTTTGTTTCCGAAATAAATCAAAATATGTTTTTTTTGCTGGTTTCTTACCGTAGCAAAACTGAAACGAAAATGCAAAATAGATACTTACTAAAATAAAGCAACCAGTATCTCAGTGGATTAATACATACATCGTAATTTTGAGCGAAATCAGAGTACCTCAAAATATACAAACACATGCGTTTTACATGTTGGCTAAAGAAAGGCAGAAAATACAATATCTCCGTTTTTTTTATAGAAAATGCCTCTTCAAGACGCATTCGATGCACGGAAGCTGAATTTCTACGCATTCTACATTGTAGGAGAGAAAATACCCTAACTTATGGATATACACTGATGAGTTAACAGAAAGAGGAACCTTCCTAATCATACAAGCTTAGCTTCAAAATCCTTCTACTTCATTAGTCCATCTGGCCAGCATAAATCTAGAATATATCTCACACATATGGCTGCTCTGTGATGGTTGTGGGGGCGCAAAATCGGAACCTCATTTCATCAACACCCTCACATTTTGGTTAAGGAGAAAAAGTCGAAAAAAGAAGAAGATATTACAATTTTATACCCCGTCAAAAGACATGTTTCTTATCTGCAACCCGCATCTTTGGAACGTTGAATTTTTTTTTAAGAAAGCATTATCTGATTACCCTTAAAGATGAGTTCTTTTAGTTATACAGTGAGCGGCTAAAGTATGGAATAAATTCATTAAAAATTAAACAAAATTTTTTACAAAAAAATCTTTAGACAGGTCAATTTTAGTTTATAAAAATACATATTTTAATACAAAATAAAATTCCAAACAGTCATTTGTTTTCGAGTTATGACGTCATCGATAGTTTTTTTAAATAGAAACCCCCTATTTTTGTTCTTGATTCTGATAGGCCTTTTAATTGTCTAAACGCCAGTATAAAAATTTTGTTATCTTACATAAGGAAATTTTTGAGAAAAAAAAAATAAAGTTGGAAAAAATAAATTTTGTAACAAACAAAAACGAGTCAAAAACTGTGTTAGTAAGTACTTAAAATTATGGAATTCAATGTTCGAATTGCCATCCTCCAGCTTGTTGACATTAAGCAAGTTTATGAAGAAATTCCCCCTGTTTTAGTTTTATCTAGTTTTATCCACGCACCCAATCAAAATTAAAATTTCTATACGTTGTGTTTCTGATAAATGAGTCATTTTCGAAAACGTTTTGTAAAACAAATAACACATACGAATGAAATTGACAGTAACATTTGACTGTTTGATTTACCTACTTAATTTTTTGACTTGTTTTTGTTCTTTATAAAATTTCATTTTTCCAACTTTATTTTTTTTTCTCAAAAATTTCCTTATGTAAGATAACAAAATTTTTATACTGTCATTTAGACAATTTGTAGGGATATCAGAATCAAGAAAAAAAATAGGGGGTTTCCATTTAAAAAAACTATCGATGACGTCATAACTCGAAAACAAATGACTGCTTGGAATTTTCTTTGGTACTAAAATATGTATTTTTATAAACTAAAATTGACCTGTCCAAAGATTTTTTTGAAAAAAATTTTGTTTAATTTTTAAGGAATTTATTCGATACTTTTGCCGCTCACTGTATATAATTTGGAGTAGGTTGTGTGAAAGTCTGATTGTAAATGGGAAAACTTTTAATATTAATGCGCTTCAGACTTTACTCAGAAGATGTAAGAGAAATAAAATAAATTATAATAAAGAAATTCAAAAACAAAAGTAATGCTGAAGATAGCAAATCGAAAACTTATTTATTTTTCACTTTAGTATAATTGCATGTTCATAACAACCGGGGAATAATACAGGGCGTAATAAGAATAAGCGGGCGTAATAAGAATAAAGCGGGCGTAATGAATTCATAACGCCCTCATCAATTCAAAATTGCAAAGATGCCAATTTGTTTTTTTTTTTTAAGAACAGGTATAGTGAAAAATAAAATCTTGTATGCACCACGGCGTCACCGAATGATTACGCCCATCGAACGGTATCCATCTCTCGGGCTAAAGCCCTGGAGCTGGATTCATCGTTTTCCGGGCGTAATCATCGTTGTAACGCCCTTGGTGCATAAATAGCTATTATGTACCAAGGGCATTATGAAGATGTTTATGCCCGTCCGAAGGCGACAAGCTTAAAAGCCCGAGGGCCTTTGGTTAAAGCCGCCCGAGGGTTATAAACATCAAGTAATGTCCTTGGTGCATACATAATTTTATCTCTTACTAGTGTTTCTTAATAACCTAAGTAATGGAACAAAAAGTTTTAATAAAACCACTCGTCGTTCTGCAGATTAAAAACACAAACAACGCAAAAAGTAAGGTTAGATTTAGACAGCTGATCCGTGATCCGTAATCCGTGGTGCGTTCACAACAGACTCTTCAACGCCAACTTTGACGGGAATTTAAATGAATACCCGATATTTACATATTATTTATTTTTATTATTTACTAGGAGATACATCTTTTTTGTTGACAATTTTTTTTCTAACAAAATAACTGAGAAAGCTATTGCCTAACAGATCTGAAGAACGAACAGATTATCAAGTTTTACTTGAGATAATGTAATTTTCACGAGATCGTTTCACAACTATATAGCATTGAAAAAATGAGAAAAAATAATCACACCCTAGGGTATTATGTACACTTGCTTTCAAAACTTTCGCGTATACAACGATTTTACAAAATTTTAGCAGTGTGAACGGGTAATTTTGAGATTAGGTTAAATATGACATTGACAGCAATTACAAAAATTATGATCGGTCATCTAGTCACGGTCCTTTCTTGTCCCCACCTCTTCTTTACTTGTACAACAGTGCTTTTATTTAGACCCATAATGAGTAGCAATCCCTGTTCTAATTTGGAAAGCATCAAAACCTCGTCTTGCTCTGTCAGTCGAGGCATTTTGAATTTTCAAAAGTTTAAATGTCTGCGTTGATTAATTACAACCCTGATTTAATACAGCAAAAAATAGGTGTACGCGAATGTTTTGAAAGCAAGTGTACTACCGGGTGATCAAGAAGGACTGTTTAAGTTGGCAGTACAATTAAGAAAATTTTTTCATTCGGTTATTTATAACACTGCAACTGGATATGTTTTGTTGGTTTATTTTACAAATATCTGATATAGGTATAGCATTAACAACGACAAGCCACCAACAACCGGAAGTTACTCCTGCTATACGATTTAAAATACGATCCAGTGTTACCAACTTAAACAGTCCTTCTTGATCACCCCGTACATAACGTACTTTGTATTCTAGTTATTAATAAACAATACTGATCTAGTAAGACATAATTAAATCAGCAGTTTGAGTACGAAGCAGACATTAATAAAATAGTTAAATGTAGCAAGAGTAACAAAACCCTTGAATTGAAAACGGTTGCTCTTGTTCGTCGTGGTTTCAAGACAGAACAAAGGCAGACATCCATAATTTATTGAAAAAACAGTCTGGTGACGATTGGGAAACTTGAAAACCTGCAATTTTACGTTACGTGTTATCTCCAATCACGGCACCAGAGGAAGATAATGAAGATGATATGTGACTGTTTTGAAAAAATCGTCGGCCTGCGCACTTTATGCTTGTATAATAAAAATTTTCGTTTTTACCTCCATGTTCCACAAGGAAATGGAAATATGATGGCAGGGTCGAAAAATTGTGCCAGAAATAAGATCAAATTCAGATTGTCCTATGCTCAAAATGTGAAAAAAGTGGTTTTCCGCATGGCGGCTGCGCGTCTATTGAATTTTTTTTTTTGTAGAAAATATTTGTTTCGTTAGGCCTATCTTGGTGTTAATTAGACCAGTAGTTTTGGAAACATATATTAACAATTTTATGCAAGTTGTTCCAAAATTCCGCTCCGCCGCACTTCCTTTCTTCTTTCCTCGTTTTGCCCCTTGACATTCCCATTTGTATTCTATAGCTAACAATTTTTTCCCAGCTTCGTTCCTCTACCCATGTTTTTACCACACTAAGCATCTCAAATTGTCTCATTCTTTTTCTTTTTGTTTTTCAAACCCGCTATGTTTCAATATAATACCCCCATTTTTTCCATCTTCGTTATCCTTTTTTGCTTGTGCCCTCTCATTCGTATCTTTTCTAGAGAGTGTTCCCCTTAATGCTTCTTTTCCGTATCCCACTTTCTTTGTCCATCCACCTTTTTCTTTGTCCTTTTTCCATTTCCATCGTCTCCTTTTTCTCCTTCCCATATTCCTCCCTCTACTGAAAAACCTCTACTCTTCCCATTTCTTCATTCCATCTCCACTGTATCCCCTTTATTGTTATTTTCCTATATCCTATTTTTACTTATTTCCCTTCCCTTTTTTCTTCTTTCGCAATGGTTCTTAGTTTCTTCTGTATCTCTCGTTCTTATTTTGTAAGATTATTGCCTGCGAATAATTTTTCTGTTTCCTTCTTTTCTCTCAGTTTTCCCTTTGTTTCATCACTTTTTCTTTCCCACTACACTCTTCCATTTCCACTAGTACTTGATCCTTGTTTATGTTGCAGACTTTAACTGTAGCTTCCTCTATGATTTATTTTATCACCTCTCCATCCTGTTATCACTATGTTATTTTTTCTGTTTTTCCTTTCTTCATTTTCCATTTTAATTTCAAGCCGTGATACTCTCTCAGACATGTTGTTTTTCTCTTTCTCCTATTTCTATTCTTTATTCTTAAATTCTTCCCTTAGTCGTTCGATTTCTCTCTTTACTTCTTCGTTCTCTTTTCCCATCTCCTTTATTTTCTATTTTATTTCCACTTTCATTTCCTCCAGCTTTTTTAGTATCTTTTCCATTTCCCTGCTTATTTTCTTCTCTATTTTAGGTGATCTTACTGTTTTCTTGCTTGCCCCAAATACCTCCTCTTCCTACTCTTCTTGTCTTCCTGTTCCTGTCCTGTCAAGGCCATGAATCGAGGGCAGTTTTCAAATTACCCACAGATCAAATTTCCAGGAACCATAACAAAGGAAAGTTTATTTTTATCCATATCTTGAATGTCCTATATTAAGAGAATTCATAAAAAATGTAATACTACGTAAATTCTATGAGCCATTCTCCTCGGAGCGTGACGCGTGACTCACTTCGTTCGGCAGCCTCAGCGCATAAAACTTCATTTTTGCTCCTTATAACATAATACACTATTTATAAACAGCTGATCCGTGATCTGTAATCCGTGGTGCGTTCACAATCGACTCTTCAACGCCAACTTTGAGGATAAATTTAAGTGAATACTCGATATATTCACTTTAAACTTTGCTATATTATGCATAAGAGATAAACGATTTTTAAGACAATTATCAGATAAAAATCAAAAGATTTTTTTTCTTTGAAGTTAACAATTTATGGCATTTTTTGAAAATTATTATTCTCATGAACATTCGGTTTATGCAATTATTATAATTCACAGTGAGGTCTGTTCATCGCAGCTCGTTACATTGTGCCTGACGATAAAATTTGTTGTGCGAAAGATTCTGTTAAAATGTCATATTCTTCGACCCAACCGGATCGCCAATACACCATTACCTCAATTAACTTGAATTTTGTAAAACGTTCTCTTGTTAGTCGTTATCTTATTTGGGTTTTTTATTTTTTTCTTTTAAAAAAACAAAGTATCTACAACAACGATCATGGAACTCCTTGGATGTAATCTCGATGTAAATTTATCAAATTATGTCCCTTTCTTGAAAGCGTCTTGGATAAATTTTATATTCTCGGTACTGCCTTAGTGCCGGACTCGAGGAATTTGCGCCCACGTCTGGATTTCCATTATTTCGAAAAACTTATTTTTCTGCTTTCGACCGGAAGCGGCCGAGTTGTTTTGCATAATAAGGGTCGTGGGCACTTGCCCGGGGATAAAACATGGGTCGGACTAAATGGCGAAAATTTACGTAAACAAAAAGCAAACGCGTGACCTATCCCACGAAAACAAGCCGGTCGTGATTTAAGGGGGCGGAAGATTGCAAATTGGTCGGCCGCTGATTGGAGGCGAAGAGTAAAAAAAAAAAAAAATAAATGAAAAGCGGGCGATTTTTAATTCGACGTGAGATTCCGGGTCGGTAGGAGAGACATCGGCTCAAGGGGCTATCCGGAAAAAAATATCGGCACGTCCCGGAGTCTTCTTTATTTCCACTCCAATCTTAAGGGCCGTTAAAATCGGAAAGGCATAAATTTTTATAGCACATTTGCTAAGAAAATTGTATCGATTCCACGTGCTCCGGAGGGTAATTTCCGACGAGCTGAATTTAAAATAGGGTGTCCAATGTTCACTGGCTGGAAGGCAACAATGGTCACTCCATTTCCTGGGATTCCTCGACGACTACCCATCAGAACGGGATGATATATAAAAGATACGCATCCGACAATTTCGGAAAAGTTCCGTATTTTAATGTAATCAAGATAGTGGATAAAGTTGAAATGCTAAAAGTGAACGCAGATTAGATTACTGTAAAAGTTTGAGGCGAGATTCTCCTGCAGGCCATATTACTGCAACTTGCGGCAATACGTTATCTGCTTTATGGAGTAGCGACCGATAGGTAATATGTAGTAGGCAACTTTTAATAACGTCCAAGTTTTTCCATTAAACAGATGACTTGTGTCTAGAGACGAGGCGATTTCTTCGGATACATGCTAAAACTTCATAACCTGCACCAATAAAAACAAACACGACATGTTTACGTCCTCATAAAGACACTATATCCTATTTCCGACGTATTCATTACAAACCAAAACAGGATATCGCGATTTATACACGACGTTCGACTCCTGTAGTACGGATGCTGATGATAAATAACTGAATTTTACAGCCAACGAACAAACTACGGTCAGCGTTCATCTAATTTTTCAGAATCAAACATCTCGCGTCACATTTTATGCTAAAATATTCGCCAAAAACAGGTTTGTGTCAATGCTAACGAAACAATTTAAAGACAAAGAAAAAAGATATTCCACCAAATTGATAACCTGGTCTTACCGTTACTAATTCAAATCTCATGGCAAATGGTAAAAATTGCGCTGAGAAGGCACAGAAATAGGTAATTTCTAATTGTAGAGTGGTATATTTCAAATTTCGCTCCGTTGAGAATAATTGTAAGTACCGAATCAAATGAGATAGATGTGTTGGATTCTCTTATGGAGTGTGACCTTGGAAATATCTGCGCGAAGGCAGAGCGATAAGCCAGTGAAAAATCTGTATATGAAAACTGAAAACGTAGACTACTTTACATGCAAATAGACGGTAGTTTGTAATGCCTACTTGAGACCGATACTCTCGTTTTCTCATAGCCCACGAGAAAATCCAAGACCTCTGTCTATCCGAGCCAAGATCTGAATGAGATAAGCTCTGAAGGTGGATGATTTCTACGTTCTTAACTATATTTTTATAAAGCTAATTTAAGTAACAAAAATATTAAAACTATACATAATTGGTTTACCAAAATAAAGACTAAACACGGTTGTTCACTTGATGAGAATTGATAAGTAAAAAAGAGGAGGAAAGGAGGTTGCTTCCAAGATTGAGGACGAATAGATGGAAACGCAATAAAGTAATAAACAAAGAGAAAAAGAATAAATGAAGATAGGAAGGTGAAGAAGAAACAAGAAACCTAGAACAGGAAACTAACTCGCAGCTCTAATTTAGGATATACGTGGTATTACATTTTTTTCTTCTCGTAATATCGACATTCAAAATTGTATGAATAAAAATAAACTTTCATTTATTATGGCATCACTAACTCGTGGAAATTTAATTTGATCTATTTATAAGTAATTTGAAAGCCTGACCTCCATTCATGGTCTTGACAGGACAGGGAATAGGAAGACAAGAAGTGGAGGAAGAGGAGGTATTTGGGGCAAGCAAGAAAACAGCAAGATCACCTGAAGTAGAGAAGAAAATATGTAGGAAAATGGAACAGATACTAGAAAAGCTGGAGGAAATGAAAGTGGAAAAAAAAGGAAATAAAGGAGATGCGACGAGAGAACCAAGAAGTCGAGAGAGAAATCGAACGACTAACGGAAGAATTTAAGAATAGAGATAACAAATAGGAGAAAGAGAAAAACATGTCTGAGAGAGTAGCACGGCTGGAAAGGAAAATGGAAAATGAAGAAAGGAGAAGAAGAAAAATAACATAGTGATAACAGGATAGGGAGTTGAAGGAAAAAGTAAACAGCAGATCAGGAGGGCGTAGAAAATGTTATAAAATAAAACATAGAGGAAGCTAAAGTTAAAGTCTGCTACAACAGAAACAAGGATCAAGAAGTACGAGTGGAAATGGAAAAGTATAGTGGGAAAGAAAAAATGATGAAACAAAAGGGAAAACTGAGAGAAAAGAAGGAAACAGAAAAGATAGTCGCAGACAATGACCTTGCAAAATAAGAATGAGAGATACAGAAGAAACTAAGAAGCATTGCGCCACCAAGAAGAAAAAAGGAAAGGGAAAGAAGGACATAGGAAAATGACAATAGAGGGTATAGAGTGGAGATGGAATGAAAAAAAGGGAGACTATAGGTTTTTCAGTAGAGGGAGAAATGTCGGATGGAGAAAACGGAGACAACGGAAATGGACAAAGAAAGTGGGATCCGGAAAGAAGGGCAAAGGGGAACACAAGAGAGAAGATACGATGGGGAAGGCACAAGTAACAGAGATAACGAAGACGACAAAAGTGAAGGTGTTATATTGGAACGTAATAGCGGGTTTAAGAAAGAAAAAGAAGAATATTTTTGGGACTACGTGAGACAATTTGAGATAGTCTGATAAAAACATGGGTAGAAGAACGGAGTTGGAAAAAATAGAAAAGTTGGGAAAAACGGGGAAAGAAGAAAGGAAAAGCAGCGGAGCGGAATTTTGCAAAATTAGTTATGTTTATGTCTTCTTCATACCCTTGATAATTTTTTGAAAGTTCCAATTTTCTGCTATATGTTGAGTATGTAACAAATTTTCTAGGTTCAATTAAAGGTTTATTTTGGCCATATCTACACTTAATACAAGAAGCAGATCTAGAGATAATACATATTTTCTACTTTTATGTTAGTAATTAGTAGGCACATAATTAGCTTATTGGCTACAGGAAACATTTTCAGGAGACAGCCCTCAGGTTAAATCTTCTTCCTGTTAAGCAAGTACATCTTTGCTGAGTACTTAAGTATGTGTGCGTTGCTACTTGTTTTTTAATGAGGTGCGATCTCCAAGACAAACAAACCTATTTGTGATTATTTGTGATAAGGATGAGTGTGATTTGTAGTGGTAGGAAAAAGTTTGACTGTGAATTTGTCGACACTTAATCCATAAAATGCAAACTTTCCAGAAAACCATTACCGGCGTTAATGTCTCGGAGCAGTGCGTTAAGTGCGATCCACTTCGAAAACAAATTACTTTGCGTAAAAGTGCAGTAAATGCGCCGGAGAAGATGTGCAGGGGCTGCTAATTTGAAAAATCCACCGCCTCGGGTTAATTTTTGAATGCGGCTCAGTTTGATGGTAATCCAATTAATGGCGCCCCCGAGTCGGCGAGGGTGGTAATCCCCGTCCCTCCGTTCCGTTTTTAATTTTCCGCGAGTGATAAAACCGCGGATTTGTGTCGTTCCGCATGAGATGGTCACGTTTGATGTTTCCTGTCTGGAAACGCATTAATAACGTAGACGTTTACATTTTGTGTTTAAAAGTTGCCTAGTCGGAGAGGATCGGCTTCAATATCAGCTAACGCGACGGCACAAAGTCTCGCTGAGGAATAACGGAAGCGAAAGAAACCCCGTCTGGAGTAAGTAAACGGTGGCTTCTCCTATATCCAAACATTAAATTTCGAAGCTTCAATCAAACCGTAGTCGCGCCACATTAAAGGTTGCTTTGCATGATTACAATATTACAGTATGTGTATCGGATTTGAAGTCAAGCACAGGCTGATTTGCACGCTTTGCCATTCCGTTCGGGTAACGAGAGTTGCTCCGTTAATACATGTTGTCGCATGACAGGTTATGAGATTGTCGCGATATGTCGCCGCCGAATCTCAATCAGGTGCTTGTCACCTGCAGTTCGATCGACTTCCGATATATTTACCTACGATAAATTTTACGACGCATAATTAGCAATCAGCAACCAACTTGCATCTTGCATCCATGCAACACACCCGCCAAGAAACAAACAAATAAACCTACTTCTTGGATATTGGCACAAGAACGACTAAAATTGCATGAACACCAGAGTATTGGCTTAACAAAAAGAAAACATGTTCGAAATTTCTTGAAATCAAAAAGCAAAAAAAATAATCCAATTTTGATAGCAAGATGACATCATGAAGCAAATACAAAATATACAGCACAAAGACTGATGTATCACTTATACAGGAGGAGTAAAAGTAACGCAACAATTCGATAAATCATGAACTGTTGAGTTTTGAAAAAAGAACAAAAACAGGTCGATTTTTAATTTCAATTTCACGTTTATTGACGTAACATTTTTTATACAAAGTGTTCCTTGTCAAAGTAATCTATTTTTTTAAATAGCAACCTATATTTATTTGTAATCGCTTTGATAGGTCTTTTAACTGTCAACACGACAGTATACAAATTTTAACCCCTTCCATTTAAAAAAAAATTGAGACAAAAATTGATATTAGGTCAGTATCATTTGGACTTGAAGAAATTATTAATTAACAGGAAATGAAATAAGACAAAGGATTTTTCTCAAGTAATTTTTTGTTCGTGTTTGATTATTGTTGAAAACCTCCAAATGATACTGACGCAATAGCAATGCCTTTGGGTACTAACTAGTTTATAAATTAATCATTAATAAAGAAAATTATAAAAATATTTTTTAAATTTTCAACAATTTTTTTCTCAAGTTTTTAAATGTAAGGGGTTAAAATTTTTACACTGTCACGTTGACAGTTAAAAGAGCTATCAATATAATGACGAATAAATATGGGTTGCTATTTAAAAAAATAGATGATGACGTCATTGCTTTAACAAGGAACACTCTGTACAAAAACATTTTACGTCATAAAACGTGAAATTGAAATTTAAAATCGACCTGTTTTTGATCTTTTTTCAAAACTCAACAGTTTAATGAGTTTAACAACATTTATACAATGTCTAACTAAGTTTTTTTTTGTTTCTTATATCGTCCACCTGACGCAATGGTAGAATCTGACATCTATTACTATCTCATTAACATTGTCTTAGAGAAATCCTTCAAAAACAATACCTTTTGTATCGTACAGATTAGGAGCTTCATTGGCCTAATGCAAGACAATAAAATACATACAGTCTGATTTTGAAAGTTGTGCAGAAATTTTAACCTGAGGTAGTACCTACGTGTTAAAAGAAGGCAAAATAACCCAATTTGCCTTATAAAGATGTTAATAGTTTACAAGAGAATCAAAGGAGTCAGTTTGTTTGGAAACTGTGGAAAATTTTCAAATTTGGCGGGCAGTTTTAACGTACGACCAACCCATGGTACAAACATTGTACAAATAAACATGGTATGATCGAAAGACAGACCTAAAAATTTCGTTGTGCGCACAATAAAATGACGTGAGGTGGCTGCACGCGTGCTATTGGCTGAAACCTGAAAACTGTCAAATAGGCGTCAAACGTCCCTGTCTGTTTATATTTCAACGATGTCAATGTCCTAACCCTAATTCGTTTAATTTCAATTACTCTTCAAAAGAATGGTTTCAATGTTTCATTATTGTTTTTTTAACTTGTTCACGGCTTTCTTTAAACAATCGACCAAAGATTTTGTACACTAATGTGTTACAGTCTTATTTGTGTGTGACAAGACTTACTGCTGCAATTTAGGTATTGCAGTGTTATACTCGTATTTAATTTTTACATATTAAATAGTAACCTTCCATACTGTTGAAGATCAGTAGATTTATAAAAAAAAAATCTCATTTTCTAACATGAGTTGACATTGCCTCATTAAATTGTTCCGCGAATTTTGGGGCACCCAGTATTATGTATATGACTATTAAAATATATTTTTTAAAAGACATTAGGATATTTTTGAACAACATCGCTACCTCCAACATTTCTTTGAACGAACATTTAAATGTGGCGCCTATATGAGCTGACGTCACAGATATGCGCATAATCATACCATAGTTATTTATACCACGCGACCAACCTAAAAATATAAAACGAAACATCAAAGAAGTAAAGTAATATCAACAATAAATTACTCCCTAGGATTCAAACTTTTAATACTCCCTAGGATCAAACTTTTAGGGAAATTACGTTTTTCATGTTGTAAGTAACTAGAATTTTTAAAAGTAATTTTAAATGCCTAAGGTTGGTTACTATAAATTGAGAGATTCTTTGCGCAAATCCAACTAAATATGCCGCCAAAAACCAAAACTGATTGTGAAACGAAAAAACATCTCTGTTTAGCGAGAAATTAACCATTTGCAACTGTTACAAGGGATTCGCTGCCTTACATTTTTGACATGGTTACGAAACCACATAGCCTCCAACTTAACCAAATTTTATGGCAACCTACGAGGGTCATCCAGAAAGTAAGGTAAAAAATGTTTGTTTGGTCCCGCGTGTTTGTCGGCCATTTTGTTCAGTCACAATACATTTTTCCGATGGAGAGGTCGTCGCGCGCTCCCGTCACCTCCGTTGAGTACAGGAGGGAGAAGCTTTTCTGGATTCTATCGAGACGTCGGTGTGTCACTATACCCCAGAATCCAAAAGACAATCACTTTAGTGGCGTCATTCATTTTCCCCAGCCACCAAAATGTTCAAGACGACCCATTCAGCCGGAAAAGTCATGGCATCTGTTTTTGGGACCGTATGGGATTCCTTTTGGTGGATTTTATGCCTAAAGGGACTACCACTAATGCAGAGGCTTACTGCAATACCCTTAAAAAAAACTTAAAAAAAAAGAGCCATTCAGAACCGCAGAAGGGGAATGCTGACCCGGGGAGTCAGCCTCCTGCATGACAACGCCAGGCCCCACACCGCGCCAGTTTCACAGGAGCTGCTGACATCGTTTGTATGGGATATTGTCACCCACTCCCCCTATTCACCCGACTTGGCGCCTTCGGACTATCACTTTTTCACTAAACTAAAGGAGTTTTTGGGTGGGAAACGTTTTTCCAACGATCAGGAGGTCGAGAAAGCTGTGAAAAAGTGGCTGAAAGAGCTGGCGGTGGAGGTATATGACACTGGCATACAAAAGCTGGTGCCCCGACTGCAGAAATGTCTCGATCTGGACGACGATTACGTTGAAAAAAAGTTTAATATATTTGTGAAGTATCCTGAGAATTTCAATTGAATACAAGCATTTCTCGATCCTACATAAATGTTGTAACCATACATTCTGGATGACCCTCGTAGTAACGAATATCCCTAAATTCTAGGGAGTAATTTCTTGTTGACAAATTTATAGCTAAAAATGCTTGCACGACGTGCCTAAGAAAGCCGAACTCGATTTAGAATACCTCTGTTTTGACGAATTTCCTAAGCGGCGTTTTGAACTCGCAAACTGAGAAATATCCAGGTGATTTGCAAGACGTCGAGTACTTGTTCGTGGCTGGTTTTCAATTTCGCGAAGAATTTCTTCTTCTGCAACTAAAATGCGATCTACTCGTTGGCGTTGCACTAATGCATTTCGAAACACCCGAAATCGCGAATATGCTGTACAACGTTTACAAAGGTTCATGAATTTGGAGGCTTCCTTCGAGGAAACCTTTCACCGTAGATTTGCCGTGCTAGCCAGTCTGAATGTACACGAGCTTCCCCATAGATCAAAACAAACTTAATTTTGAATTAAATCACAACAAAAAAGTCTAGTATGATTTTTTTACCCATTTTTTCCCAAACTTTTTTTGAAAAACTTTTACCCCCTTTTTCTCGAAAAATATCAACATTTGTATGCGGCAGTATTAGCTCAATCGTTACCTATTGTGGAGTTATACCGCTGGTTAAAATAACTGCACAACTTTCAAAGTCACCCTGTACATTGAGCAAGATGTAAAATACATTTTTGATTTTAGACTAAAAATTTCACTTTCAAACTCAAGTGATCACGGCGATTAGACACCAAATAATAAAGAAACCTTTCATTTTATTTCCAAAACAAAAATATAATAGTACTTTATTTAACGAGTTCGTGTGTAAATTGGCCTTTTTTTGGCATGAGTGGGACAGTTTTAAACGCGAGTGAAACTACCGTTTTAAAGGCCCCAAAAGGTCCAATTTACACACGAACGAGTTGAATACAACGTTTTTTTGTTCCACGAGTCCCTTAAAGGCTCTAAATCGCTTATAATCTTCAAAATTAGCTTGACGTTTGGTTTTGATAAGTTGTGATATTTATCAAATTCCGTTCACACAGGAGAAAATTCTCAAATTCTGACAGTGTCGAACAAAAAACATATTTTTGGCGTTAAAAAACTAAAAATTTTAAATTTTAGGCCGAGTCAGCACGTAGGAGGACGTAATTTAGTGTGTCACGTCACAACTCCACTGCCAGCCGCCCCCAGCCACCTCCTCTTCTAAATTTTAAATGACATCCTACATTTTTAATAACGGATTATGGAAGAGAACATTTTTTTAATACCTCTGTGTAAAAAGTGATATTACACAAAGGAATCACGTGTTGTTGTTTGTTATTGTTAATCATATAATTGAACATTTTTCTATTCTATTTAGGCTTTAAGTATTTCATGCATTGGTTTTTAAAAAAGTGGGTACCAAACACTGTAGAAAACAGGCATACTTTTCCAGGTTTCATGATGCTGCTGGACATGAAATTTTACTATACCTATAGGGCATCACTGAAAGTCAACAAATATTTCTCCTACAGAAAAGAGCTGTGTGTCTTGTGAGCTCTGAAAAATTGCAAATCTTATTTTCAACACGTTAAAATAATTAACATTCTGACACTTTTTATTCACACAATTAATATCACGATTATGGAAGCAAAAAAAAACGAAGATTTAACAATACCATATCATAGATCTTGAAGAACTCAGGGGAATACCATAAATTACCGCAATTTTGCATCTGAAAGAGACGTACGATCCTAGCGGCCTATTGTGAACATGAAATAGTTATTTACAGTAAGAGTGAGGAAGGCAAAGCTTTCGTTCACGTGAATTGCGTGTTCAATTCAAGTGAACGAAAGCGGCCTTACTCTCGAGTGCATTATTTGATTTTATTCGATACTTCCTTAGAAATTGAGTCTGTAACTTTTTATTCAAAATTTTAAAGAAAAATAAATCACATTTTTGGATGGATCTGTTGCTATGGAAAAAACAAAATACAAAATAAACAAAGTTCATTAACGTCAATAAAGTAGTTGTGTGCACGTTGTGGAAATTGTGAAAATTGGCAAGTGCCGCGAATTACCAAATGTTGCCTAAAAAATCAAAACTATGTCATCAGAAAGAATTGAAAAAATTTACGAGTGAATGAAAACCAGTGAGCGAAAAACGATGAGCAAAAGTGAAGTGGACGAAAGAGAAACCTTCACCCATTGGTAACTATGGATATAGACTCACTTTCTAGGGAGGTTTCGGACAAATTTAATTTAATAGTTATTTACACTACGAGAGAGGAAGGTAAAGCTTTTGTTCACGTGAATTGCATGTTCGGCCACGACGCGCAGCGGAGTGGACGATGCAATTCAAGTGAACAAAAGCGGCTTTACTCTCGAGTGCTGTATTTGATTTTGTTCGATACCTGACATAACTCCTTAGAAAATGAGTCTGTAACTTTATATTCAAAATTTTAAATAAAATTAAAATAAAATAAATAAATCACATTTTCGGAGAGATCTGTTGCTATGGAAAAAAATAAAATACAAAATAAACAAAGTTTTGCAAAGTCAATAAAGTGATTGTGCACACCACGTTGTGGAAATGGATGACGAAGAATTCTGTGTTCCTGATGACGTCCTGGAAGAGGCAAGTGCCGCGAAGTACCAAATGGTGCCTACGAAATCAAAATTACGATACCAGAAAGAATTGGAAATATTTACACAATGGCAGACCGAGATCAAGGGAAAAGACGAAAGCAGCATCAGCGCGGTTGTGATATTCAATGTTGAAGAGTACACTGTTTGTATTTCAAAACGTTGATATCTCCAGGTATCCAGGTAAGAGGTTTTTTAATAAGCTATTAGTTGTTTTAATATAATAAATTGTACAGGTTCAACAGTCTCACCTCCTTTTTGAAAACAAAATGTAGAAACTATCAGCCGAAAAAAGCTACTTTTTCAAGAAACGATGTTTGCAAGTTTTTACTGGAAGCGGCGGACCAAGAGTGGATCGTTCAGAAAGTTGTACTGATGATGGGCATATTCGGTGGCCGTCGTGATGAATTATGTAAAGTGATGAATTGTTATACAGTGAGTTTTTTTTAAGACTGGCCATAGGGTTTTACAAGCTACATTTTTCAACCCCCTGTTAACTTTTGTCCTCATGAAAATATTCAACCCAGTTTTGTAGTAAAGTTGTGGGATATGATAATGTATTGAAACAATTTCAATTTAATAACCAGAATCAAGGAATAAGTTAGCAAAAAGACATTTTTTGAATTCCGTTTGCTCCAATTTTAAATTTTCAGTAAGCTAAAATTTCACCTGACATTTGTAATTTTGATATGTAATTGATTGTGTGAATGCTTAACTGCCTCTGGAGGCCATTTTGAACATTTCATTTAATTTTTATTAAAGTAAAGAAACTTGTTATAACATAAATAATGAATCTATCGTTATAAAACGTAAAATATTAATGTTCACACTATCTTTTGCAAATAACATTTTATTTGTAAATTGTCTATTACAACCATTTAGGTATTACAAAATGTAGTAAATGACTAGATAATACTATTGTTTAATCTAAAGACAGCGCTAGGTTTTGTAATTTTCACAAAAATAAAAGTTAACAGGGGGTTGAAAAATTAACACGTAAAACCCTCTGGCCAGTCTTAAAAAAACGCACTGTATACGTTATTCACGTTGAATTGAACATTTCAAGGTTAAATAATTTTGCAAATAATGTCATGCAGGTAAATACCGTTCACGTTGGATTGAGCATTGCTAAATTCGCATTATGTTGGTTAGCTGCATGTCACTATTTACAAAACATAATTACAGAGCCAAAAAATAAAATTATTTGACCTTGAAATGTTCAACTCCACGTGAATAACGTTTAGTTATTATTGGTATGTAATTATTTTCAATATACAAATTCTTTTTCATAAAATCGAATTTCAATTATGCGTGAGCGAAAGTGCGTGAGCGAAAGTGCGTGAGCGAAAGTGCGTGAGCGAAAGTATGTGAGCGAAAGTGCGTGAGCAAAAGAGAATGAGCGAAAGTGGAACCTTCACCCACTGGTAACCATGGATACAGACCCACTTTCTAGGGAGGTATCGAACAAAATGCATTTCTCGTATCCAGCTTTTATGAATTTATTATCAATTATTTACTATCACCCGAAAATCTTTATAAATCGTGTTGTAAGATATTATCTAATTAGTGAATAAAGAAAAATGAGCTAAATTAATTGAACGAAGGAAATGATCTGGGAAAAGAATAGCTGTGTAAAGGAAGGTTAGGGTTACTGTTGCCGTAGTCCTGTACAATTAGGATGTGATTTGGCCACACGTTCAGTGGTCATCACTCCCCAGGACCAGGATTCAGATTTGTTGCCAATGACCAATCATATGAGGGATTTCAGGGTAATTTCCGTCTGAAATGTTCAACAAAATACCTTGTACATAATTTGCTCTTTTTACTAATTGATGAAAGTTCAGTTAGTACCTAGTCATGAAGTCTACTGTGCTAACTTTGTTGACAAAGTTATATACATACGTAAATTAAGATTTTTGTAAACGTGTATTAATTAACCTACGCTGATCCTGCAATAATTTATCACTTTTTTCAAGTTTATAAAAATCTTTCAATAACATCAAAAACTTTTTATAGAGCGAAAAAAATTTTTTAATTTTTGTAATTTTTATTTTCTGTCCACCCTGTTTCCTTAATCGTTAGTGTTATATCTTAATCGCTCGCCGTAACTAAATAAAAATAATAACCGTCGCGCAGTCAGATAGACCGGAAGAAATCGTCCCCGTTTGCGTATTCCGCGAGTTGGCATCCCGCATGCAGCAATCAGTAGAATTAAAGTTGATTTGGCGACGACGAATTCCGTAGGAAATCAGATTGTCCGTATTCGTCGAGAACGCGTACATAAAATCCAGTACAGGGATGAGAGTAAAGCGCTGTCGCATCGAACAGGTTGTCCATTGGCAGGGTCTTACCCCAGAGGTTTAGGCAAGCGCGTGACTCCGGCCTCCACTCGACTCCGGGCCGAAGGTTAGTCCCGGACACGATGGAGATACCCTCGACGATAGTTTTAAAGCGACATGTCCCAACAAGCGTACGTTCCTCAACTTGCGCTATAAATTTTCCCGTATCGCACCTCATCGTCGTTATGACAGCTCACCGTCAACTGCACAGATTATTTACACGTCAAGGAAACTCTTCCGATTGCTACAAGTGAGCGTAAAAATTTTATTATGCATTCCGTTCCAGATGTGTGCACTTTTACAATACATCCCTTGTTGCAGGCAATATGTGCGCGATGTAACAGAGTTTGTGTGGAACGTGGAGGCTCTCGAAAGCCACCGTTTCTCGACTGGTAAAAATCATTGCCCAAGAATAAAGAATGAAGCGCTTTAAATGTGTCTGCAGGAAGTTAAATTGATGCGAAAGGAATTAATTGCATCGCTCGTTAAGATCCGTTTTTGATAAATATGTAATGAAGACTCTTTGGCTTAACAAGATTCGTAAACATAATTATTCTAGGAGTAAGAAAAAGAAAGGAAGCATAGTATAGCTGCATTTTGGAACTAGTCCAGCTGTTATGATTCTATGCAGTTAATTAGTATTCCTCTTAAAAAACTTGAAACTTCTTCAAGCGAACATTAACCACACAATAACTCCGGGCATAATCTTACTGACTTAATCTTCTCATTGAAGCATTGGTTGTTATTTACAGTTGAATTATTGCAGTCGCGTCTTTGTAGAGAATGTTTCAATGCATTTGTAAATTTTCTGAAATTACCAGTTTTTTTCTAGAACAACAAAAAACGCCCACGCCCATAATAACAATTTTTTTGTTCGACACTGTATGAATTTGAGAATTTTCTCCTATGTGAACGGATTTTGATAAATGTCACGACTTGTCAAAACGAAACGTCAAGCTAATTTTAAAGATTTTAAGCGATTTGAAGTCTTCAAGGGGCTCGTCGAACAAAAAAATGTGGTATTCAACTCGTTTGTGGGTAAATTGGGCTTTTTTGGCACTCGTGGGCCTTTAAAACACTCGTTTCACTCGCGTTTTAAACTGGCCCACTCATGCCAAAAAAGCCAAATTTACACAGGAACTCGTTAAATACACTACTATTATAGAAAAAAAATATTTTGTTGATAAAGAGCAAGTAGGAGTTGTTAAGAAAAAAATGACATTTATATTATTTTCTCTGTGTTCTGGAAAGAAAAACTTATTTATACGTTTAACGAGATAAAACCAGAAATTCTTAGTAAGTTTTAAAGCGAAGATGTACCCAAATAGAGAATTAATTTTTAATAATAAAATAACTGAGAGGTCTTGTTGATAAAAAATTTCAAGAACTAATAAACGCCACAAATTAGGTATAGTGTTTCTACAGACTTTATTTGAAATATATTAAAACATAGAAAATTGCCAAGACACTAGTTTATTAGAAAAATTGTAACGATGTCTACATTTCACGGGGATGAAGTTTGTTCATGAGCTGCAGGCTAGTTTTGTAATCATCAAGTGAGTAATAGCCACTACACGCGAGTAGATTACGATACTTTTTCTACGATATCATTTTTACCAGTGGAATCTCTTTATTACTTCGTATTATTTTTAATTTAATTATTTCTAATAAAAAAATTACACAGACTCGGGAAGTTGTGACAACTCAAAATATTAAGGCATATGAATATTGCGCGCAACAATTTTATTATTTTGGAAATTTAATTTTGCACCTAGAGTAATGAGTAATTACTTACGACTGTGGGTAATGAATGCCAGTAAGAGCATGTATAATTAATGTATTATTTAACAGATATAGAAAAATATATTATACTTAACCACGCCAGGCTCCTGTAGTACATATACCACACCTTTGCATCGCTGTTGCATTGATAGATAACAGCCTGCGTAATGAAAGAGTTAATGTTAAATAGGATAGGTGTACATCATTTTGATAATAGTCTTACCTAGCTAGTTGTTTCGGATTAATAAAAAATATAACTGACATTTTAAGAGAATTAAATTTGGCAAATGTTCCGAAGGAAGACTTTTTAAAGTTCTAACACAATAAATTCAACTGAAACATTTTGAAGTGAAAACTTCTTTAGGTGCACCACACTGGCATGAATTAGTCTCATGTGACACGCTAAATCGTCACGCGACACGCTAAAATCGTCACGCTGAAATCGTCGTCAGGCTCGGATCGTCAGAGTCAGCCCGGAGAACAACGAAAGCGAAACTCTAAGGCATACTCTTTTTTTTTAATCAGCGAATCTGAACCAATAGAAATTGTCTCTCCTTCTCGACGTAATTTATGTATATTCATGTCAAAATTCGTGCTATTCTAAGCGCAACGATTAGCAATTTGTGTACAACGAGTGTTATCATGTTTAAAGAAGCTGTTAAGAAAAAAATGAACATTTGTGGCAACAATGCAGTTGCAGACTTTTAGAGACTCAAACACTTTTAAAAGAATCCTAAAACACACTATACATATTCAATATTTCGATGTATTCCAAAATATTAAAAAAAAATTCCTGGATTGGATTTTTGGCTACTGATAAAAATTCTCTATTTGTTTTACTACTGGAAAATAATTATTTTATATTTTAAGAATTTTTTAAATTACTTGCAAAAACGTTCAAGTTTCCTTTGGCCAATAACAACATACTGGAAAATTCCATTTTGAATAGGAAAGAAAGTCACTCTCAAAAGTCGTTACGGAATTATTTGAGAGTTGACAAACATTTTACAGACTCGTAACAATGGATTTGTTGGTGCCCTAACTCCACTCTCAGTAGAAGAAAGAAATCTCTGATGACAGACATCCAAGTGACATCGATTGGTTGATTTAATCAAAAACTTTACTTTCGTTTCTCGTAGTCAAGAAGAGTTTGTACAGAACGCCTCAAATTTCGTACAATAACATTATTCCTCAATTACTTCGGATCTAACGAGAATCAAACACTTGTATACGACTAAATTTATATTTATTGTTGATAAATACCTAACGACTGGTAGCTATAATTATTTTCGTAAGAAACAGAGAGCAACAAAACAAGCTTAATTTTCCAGCACTTTGGAACTAGTCTTGTTTTTTACGATTTAATACACTACTCTTCCGCGCCGAAAAAAACTCTGTACTTATCTAACTGAACACTAAATAAAGAATGAGTCAGTCCAACTTTAATTTGTTCCAGCAATTGTAGCCGGAGCAGAGTGTTGTATTTAGTCGAGTAAACGCAACAACATTTTGGTCATTTCAGAGACATTCCCAGAGACTAGCAATGATTACGTTTTAAAGCGACCCAGTCCAGTGAACCTGAAAAACGCGTGAAAACTTAATGACTTAATCGTGAACTTAAATCTATTTGCCTCTTGTGCAAAGTTATTTGAAGAGGTGAAATCGTCAGTGCGAAAAAATAATTGAGAGAGAAGTTCGATTATTATTTATGTATTTATAAATGGAGCTGGAAAAAAGTCGTTGTAAAACTTTGGAAAAAGTAGAAAAACATTTGCGAGTAGAAATTTCCATATCAGAAGAGTCGACAGTCGAAATTTCTTTAACAATAGTGGGTGGCTCTTTGACTAATTTGTACAACAATTGATCGAGATTGGGGCATCAAAGCGACATAATGAACCTTTAGCGAGAAAGATCGCTTTATCTTGGCGAATTTCTTTCGCATCCTTGTACTTGTTAAAAAGCAGATTCGAATTTCCCATGTAGATGAGTTGCGCATTATGAGGCCAATTTGCGAAGATGTTCTAAGAGGGCCGTAACAAATTAATCCTCATTAGTATTTGAGTCTGAAGTGACCCGAAACCCGTTCGTAACGAACGACTCCCTGATTTACGATTCGTGTAAAGTGTGCAGTAAAATTTCAACCGGACACGTCGTCCAGAATGTCATAATTATTCGAGCAAATGAGCGGCAAGAATTGATGCGGGGCGGTCGAGGGCCGGCGGCACGTACGCCGCCGACCCCATCCGTGGGGCAGATGCGTTGCACAAACGTAGTGGATGGGATGATGCGTGGATGTTGCCTTTTGTCCGGGCACGCACTCGACTCATCGACTGAGTCAACTCCGGCGGGCTCATCAGGGGTGTGTAAACACGACCGGACGTGTAGCTGCCACAATCAACCCCTGCTGAGCCGTCGCGTTCGCTCTCGAAATACAAAAACCATTACGGACCGGGGATAATTCTTTAACTACCTACGAAAATCTTGGCCGCCGTCAGGGATCGATGCCGCCCATTAATCCCGACCGACGAAAGATTGCCGCAATAAAACGACGCCGGCTCAACGCCGATGCATCATTTTTGCAGACTTACCAACGTTAATAAATTAAATCGCTCCCCTTTTTCCGAAAGTTTTGTTTTTATTCCACAATTCGTACAAACATCTTGAAATATCAGCGGCGGACGCGACTCAATCACATTACATCTACCGGGTGGACCGAGCTTTACCACCTCTCAACTCGCGAGCTCTCGAAGCTTTTATTACCTGGCTGGTGGGAGCGTCGCTGCAACCCTACGAAAATTCGCACCCCTCATAGCCGCCGACTTTACTACCGCACCATTTATAGTTAACGAGGCAAATGTGGCTCGGCGATCTTGATACAAATCAAAAGGATTAGATACAGTGTGGGCCAAAACTGAGCTTTCAAACTGAAACATACCGAACTAATTCCCATCTGTTTTTTGGGGCGTTCAACCCCTCTCAGGACGTTCTACAATTGGATTTTTTTCAAGAAATTTCATTTTTATTTGCGTATTGACTCTACCACCCTAAAATAAATAGTAGAACTGGTTCCGTGGCTTAATCACATTAGATCTACCGGGTGAACTAAGTTTTACCCCAACTGCGGAAATCCGTATCGAAGTTTTTATTACCTCTCTGAAAGAGTATAGATATTCGCACCCCTTATAACATCCAAGTTTACTGTTACAATATTTATAGTTAACGAGCAAAGTGTAGGAATGTACATGAGCAATCGTGCTGTGAAGTCCAAAATGTGGAATTTTAGTTGGTTCTTTATATCTTCTTTTTGATCGTAGACATCTTGACATTAAATATGTAATAACTAAAACCAATTTCATTTAATCTCTTGACTTTATAACATCATAGAATGTTTAAATAAAAGAGTGTGTGCTTAAGACCGTACTACAAGTGAAAACTTCTATGACGTTCGTAATTGATATACAGGTATATACAGGTGTCTCCAAAAAAAAAAAAGACGAGTCTATAGTTCCCTTATTTATCGCAGGATTTTAATTATCTATACACAAATTTAAATGGTTGTGAATAGGGTACAAAGTGACTTACTAACTTTGCGTAAAGCCTCAAGGGCTTCAAGGTTACACTGTCAAATATTTTTTTTCAAATGCGAATGCATACTTCTTTTTAGTCATTCTGATAGAGAGTTTTATTCTGAAAACAACAATGTATCACAAGTATAGGGTCATTATAAATGATTGTCCCATCGCAGTTGGCGTTGAAAACCCACACAAATTTTGGATGTGCCGCCAGCCTCGCAACGTTAGACAAACTAGTAGACAGATTTCCACTACCGCCAGCAGCGCCACCTATCGGGCAATACTAGTCTCACTTATGTTATGAGGCTTGCGGCACATTCAGCTACGACACCAACGCCTACTGCAATGGAACAATCATTTATAATAACCCTGTACAACCGCAAATAAGAAGAAAATTAAGTTAGCTGGAAAAACAACTGACAAATAATAACATATGGTAACTTACTCGACCTGGATTGAGGATGTAGTCTCGTTGTAATCTTTGCCTGTTAAATCCATCCTGTAACTGGCTAGACTGTTGAATGGAAATCTAATAATAATAATAATGATAATATGGGATTGCGCAGAGTAAACAGTTTAGACGATAGTAGCGTTTTTTTTACTTTTTTTTTTGTTTACCCTTTAAGTCCTTGGGGCTATACATGAGTTTATTAGGCCCTTTTGTAGTTATTCAGAACCATTTAATTTGGTGTATAAATAATTAAAATCCTCCGATAAATAAGGGAGTTATGGACTCATCTTCTTTTTTGGGGACACCTGTTTATTATTGTGAGCCTTTCACCTCGGAGCATGTGATGTGACGCGTGACGGTGAAAATAATTCACTGCCAGGGAATAATGGCGGTGCGCCTATAGTAGTTTATTTAACGAGTTGAATACAACGTTTTTTTGTTGAATACAACGTTTTTTTGTTCGACGAGCCCCTTAAAGACTCCAAATCGCTTAAAATCTTTAAAATTAGCTTGACGTTTCGTTTTGACAAGTTGTGACATTTATCAAAATCCGCTCACACAGGAGAAATTTCTCAAATTCTGACAGTGTCGAACAAAAAAAGAAATTTTCACTTCGATAATAATAAATATTTTGCCGGGAAAAACCGCATTCAATTGTAACTTCATTACTTGATTTCAGTATTGTCTGTCATTTGAACATGAAATAAATAAACTGTTTTCAAAGAAATTATCATTACTTGATAGAAATATCCGTAATGATAATAAATATAATCCGGCCTCGGCCCCGATGCATTTTTATTAACATGATGTAACACAATTTTTTGCATTTGCCTTTGTGACTATGACAGTGATATTTTGAAATGTACGAGTACTGTTATCTAATGACAATGAGGAAACGAACATATTTTCGTATTTTGTTTCCCATTGTCAGAAAGCAATCGCAGAGTTGTTTAAATTGATATTTATTAATATTACATATTTATTATATTGTAGGTACTCGTATGATACTTATATAAAATATGTAAATATTAAAATATGCATTAAAGTCCTGGTTACAAAGCCAAAGTTTTGAGAAATGATAACATTTTTTATACCTTCGAGGCATCAACAATTAGGTAATAACATCTATGAACTAGGAACAGAGAATAAAAATAAAAATTTGTTACATAGTGTAATATTACTATGTAATAATTACAGTTCATGGGAGTCTCGCGTGCGATAAGTCTTGTACTTGTTTTGCAAGTTTGCACTTGCAAAACGTGTTAGTTTGATCATAGTGGTTGACAAATTTTCTTGATTACACCATACAAGAGTTAGAACAACCCTCTTTTATTAATACAACTGCACCACCCCCAAGAAATAGTTTCGTATATATATTTTTGTACCATTTAAAAATTAGAGATTTTTTTGGTAATCCTATTCTTAAAAAATCATAAAATTGGTTACCTGTTGATTTAAATCATGTAAAATAAATAAATGTTTTTGAAAATAATGGTCAAAGTACATCGGAATTAATAGTAGTTAACCTTAGTCCTTCATAATGAATTAAAAATTCAGTCATTTTTGAATATGCAAACCAATTGGGCATATTTACGTCACAGTGACGGCGCCATTTTATTTACTTAGCTTTACATTTTGGTGGCAACTTCTGAATGTGGGCATCGAGGAATCTTTCTTTTTTTACCTCATATTGACATATTGACAATTTTTTTATGGATTCGTTTCGAAATATCGTACACGCTATTGCGATTTTTGTAGGATTTATATGAAAGATCCCCGATAACGGGTTTTCTTTGATAAATATTTCATAAAAGATACAGAAATGTTGACCATGACGGTTACTTGTGGAGTCCCGAGCAGTGTCGTGACATGAAGACTCGTCATCAGATACTCGTTCTCTTTGCCTTACGACAACAAACGGGAAATAGAAGTACCGTGCCAAGTCGTACGTGTATTCAGTACACACTGTTCAGTACTTCCCGAATATCATGTGGTGAGTAGCCGGCATAATACTTTGACAGCAATGAAACACTTGCGTTCTTGATTCTTCCAAAACTGTTGGTCTTATCATTTCTGCGGGTCCTACAAGAAAATCTACTAATATTAACAGAATTCTAAACAGGTTGTTTTAATATTTCAAATTTCAACAATAACGACAGCACATAGCGCTTCTACAGTGTCCGTTACTATAGTCTATTTTTTCCTGGTAGGCGCGTGCGTGCGCATTTACAAAATCCTGCAACGAAATGCGACTTTCCTATTGGTTACTTTATTTTTCTACTTACACTAGAGAAATGTGCAATATTACAGTGTTCTGTACTGTCAATCAGGTCCAAGCTGCCATTTTTGTTTCATCGTGTCTTAGTTTTCCTTTCGTGTCTTAGTTTTCCTTTCGTGTTTTGTGCGTATTTTGTGTTGTGTCCGTTTATTTATTAAAAAAACAGTTCTTAGTTCTTAGAGGTTAAGAAGTTTTTATATGTCAACAAGATGTCTTAATTTCGATCACCAAACGGCGTAAGTTGGATTTATGCTAACATCAAGTAACAGTTTTTTATTAATGCATATTTATAGCAAATTTCTCACAAGCCGAGAAAGAAATGATCGTTTAAGTATTTCGTGGGATCTCCAAGGATTTTGCCGAGTTAACCAAGACGGCTCAAATGGAAAAAACTGCAGATTATACTGGTATTGATTTCTGAGGTTTTTTTTGTTGTATCACAGCTTAATTACTTTGTGTTGAAGGTTCAACACAATGATACTTGGCGGAAGAAAAGAAGTGTGGGCAATTACAGGCACTGAAGAAACCTGATAGGAAATGGATGAACATCAAAAATATCTCATTCGAAAAACAGTGCACTCATTTTTCTCTGCAAACAGAATTCCTACAATTGATGCTGTGTACAGGGAAGTGCAAAACAATGAAGAAATTCCAAACATCAGTCGTTCTAAGCTTTATAATGTTTTACACGAATTAAAATTCAAGTAAGTACATACATTGTTTTCAGTTAACTATAAAACATTGAAATCTATGTTTATTTCAAATAGCACAAATAACGAAACAGAAAAAGCCTGTTAATAGAAAGAGAAGACATATCTTGGCGAAGAAGATATTTACGGGAAATAAAAAAAATACGCCAAGAAGGGAGACCTTTTCTGGTTATTAGAAATGATTGTAGTCGAAGCAGGCCTTGTCCATGTTATGAAATTTTTGCCGCTTTCATGTGAACTGACAATTATTGTCGATGTCACTGTAATTTTTTTTATGTGATTATTGTTGATATTTTATTTATTTTATTTTTTTTTTAAATTAACGATTGAATCCAAAAGTATCGAGTTGTTTCGTACCCAATTTAACTCCTGTGTGTATAAAATAAAAAAATGTTGTACATATAATATTTGTTATCAATTTTTCCACGAGTTGATTCATAAACTTTTTTGTTTACATTTTACAAATTATACAAAAATTAAATCATAAACATGAGTTTTAATCTGCAACCACAAATACTGATCCCCCTAAATAATATGCAACCAAAAATACTAACAATTCCTGCATCCTGCTAAAAATCTTAGCTATGTGATTCTACCTTTCGGAGATGCGCACGCACGCGCCTACCAGGAAAAAATAGACTTTAGCTAATTTTCTTGCCTTCGGGAACAAAGCTGCAAGTTAAATTTGAACTTTTCTCATAAATATCAAATATCAAAGTCCTGGTCACGACGGAAAAGTTAGTGGGGGATAATAACATTTTTTTAAAACCTACTTTTGAGGTACAGCGAATGAAATAACATCATAATATATTGTAAAAATTAGAGTATTAAAACCTCATGTTCTACTAAATTTTAATTAACGTTAATGCTAATGTTAATGTTTTTGAAAGAAAATCCATGAACTTTCTGCTTTTCACCAATAGTCACAATCTCCTGATCCAGTTAGCATTTTACAAAATCCAAGTTTGAAACATCAAGTTCAGTTATTATTGCAAATGCTTTTAGATATTAAGTTCAAAATGTTTATTATAATTAAGATTCCACCAGAATTAAAGGCTTTAATTTACCAGAACTAAAGGCTTTAATTAGTGAGTTTCGGGCAATACGTTTTTGCTACAAAATTTTCTAACCAGACGTCTTAATTTAAAGACAAAATTCTTAAAAATGAATCATATACAGGGTTATTCACGTAAGATGACAAGCCTGACCAGGTAAAAATACAACCCAAAATAGGCTTACGCGAATGACCCTGTATTTCTTGACATTAATTCATCAAACTTAATGTTACAACTGATATTAGAAATACTGAAAGCTCGTTTTCTTAAAAAAGAAAAGTTCTGTCTAAATTCATTTCTTTTTTTAATGTCTAGGATAAAGAAGAAATGGTTCTTCACAGCAAGGACTGTTCTTTTTTTTTTCTTTATGATTTTCTTATAAAATAGTAATTTTTTGAATCATTTCATTATAGTGTAGCAGAAAAAAATATCCAAGGTTTTTCAATTTTTTTGCAATTAAAGAATTGTCCTGTACAAGCACAAAGGAAATTACTAGAAAATTAATAACACCTGTAACATTTCCTTTGTACCTTGTATTTGTATTCTCTACAAATAATCATCTTCTTTGCTGTTATTCATATTAATGCCCCACATTTTTTTTCATTTTCTTGTAAGAGCACCATTGTATGTCCGAATACCTAAGTTAAATCAACTTTTCGTTTTCCATATCTACGGGGTGATCAATAAGGACTGTTTAAGTTGGTAACACTGAATCGTATTTTAAATCGTATAACAGAAGTAACTTCCGGTTGTTGGTGCCTTGTCGTTGTTAATGCTATACCTATATCAGATATTTGTCAAATAAACCAACAAAACATATCCAGTTACAGTGTTATAAATAAAAATTTTCTTAATTGTATTGCCAACTTAAACAGTCCTTCTTGATCACCCGGTACAATTATTTTTTAGGATATGATTTTGTTTCGTGAAAATAATACAACTTTTGTTGAAAAAGAATTAAATATTGGAGACAATTGCTTCCTTGGATGGAAATTCAATTTAGTGAAAATACTTACAATCTGAAATAAATAAACAAATATAGTTGTTTACGATGTCAGCAGTCTTAAAATAATTGAGTTGAGGAAAGGTCTTTGTATTCAGGGCGCGGGTAAAAATAATTGTTTATTTTGATTTTTGTTAAAAGTGGTGAACTTCACTGATGCCGAGTTTACCGATTGGTGTTATTGTGCGGGGAAGCACTGGCAGACGCGCTGAAGGCCGCCATTTGTACGTGGAACGAATTTCACATCCCATACATTCCGATTAGCATACATTTACTCTTCATGTATGATCATGAGAAATTTAGGTCTTCAACTCGAAATTTGTGACGTCCAAGAAATAACTACATTTTGAAAATTGAACCTAAAATCTTGAGTCATTGAAAAAGAGTCACATTTAAAAAATGTATTTTCAATTCTTTAGCACGAGGGGTTCAAGCCTGCATACAATGAGGGAAAAGATTTTGAACATTTATTATATTATGTCGTAGTTAAATTTTCTACTTGGTCTTCTTCCATAACATCCTGTATATTTGCAATAATGAAAATATCTGATTTCATAAAAAAAATTACCGAAAATCAGTGAAAGTCCAATAAGCCAATGACATCAATTATTACAATGCGATCTAATCATCGACTCTACTTTCGCTTCCCACGGCCAACTAGAATTTTTGCAACACGATGTATCTGGTTTCGCGTAATGATCGTTACAAAAGCGTTTTTTTGCATTGTTTGTGAAGTAATTTGTCCTTTAGCAGTCACTTTTGACTTGGTAACATGCCACCTCCCTGAATAATTGATCACCGAAGTACAAAACACGTGTAATGAGGGAGCTCGACGGGAATCCATCGATTTTTCCAGCTGTACGTTTAAATGACGTAGCGCGAAGACGGCGGAAATGCCGCGGATGGTTGGGCAAAAGGGCGTGGAGTAATGAATTTTAGACCATCGATATATGAGCTGCACCGTGGTCGGTCGGCGAGCGCGCTAGGGTGTGAAATTGGGGAACTGCACAATGCAGTAAAGTATATCCGTCCTGGGTCTCTCTCTTTATATTGGATAAAGTACAATTCTGCCAGCACAGCACCGTATAAAAATAAATACCGGCTTATGGTGGACTTAAGGGACACGGAATCACCCAAATGTACAACATAATAAAAAGTAATGAAATCATCGCGACGCTACGAAAAAATCTAATTCCACGAACCATTTTCGTTTACGCTGATCTCCAAATTAATAGCGATGAACTATGAAGACCGCGGCCACCCCAAATCGGGTCATTTTCGAAGCCGGGGGCTCCACCCCTTGTGCGAGGGGTGGATAAATAACATGTAACCTCGATATGGTAACCAAGAGAAAAAAGTAATTGTTTAATTACTTTTTCTGCACAACTGTTCCCAACTGAGGAAAATGTCAAAGAAAATAAAAAATATTTAATTATCAATATTACTTAAGTCTTCTTGTTTGTCTTTAGTTGCGACAAATATGACTAATCGGTGATCAAATACATCACACGATTGCTAGTGAGCTGTAAATATTGCTCCAATCAGACACATCATTTCGTTTCCGCCCTTGTAAATTAAATTCTTATCGATAACAGTCAATTACAAAAGGCGCAAGCGAAGTAATTTAATTAAGATTGTTTTTGTGCAACATTCGGGATTTATTTGCAAACGTAGATAATGATAAATGTGCCAAACGGAAATACCGGCTAAGTAAAAGGATGAAACTTCAGATGACCCTTCATCTGGAATTTATTTTGTTTCTCTCCTCGAGATATAAATTGTTTCCCCTTGGTATTTGGTCACTTATCACAGATAGAGCCATTTTTAACTTGAGCTTCATGCTGTCATAAACACTTTTGACTGCAGAAGAAACGTTGAAAACTCAACAAAACCGTCGTGTCCGATTTAATAAAAATATTCCGTAATGTAATATCGCAGCGCTACTGAATCCCTTTAAATATTTAAAATTGTCCAAAAGGAACAAGTTGCTACCGCACATTTCAACAAATTAAATTTTAACACCAGCTGGACTCGGACAACTTTAGCAAAGCTTTCATGTCTATTTGCGACATAAATGTGATGTGTAATGGTTTCATCTCTCTCATATAGATATCAAGCGTCGTCGTGATTTGATACATTTGGCAAAATGCCCTTCGTGAAAAGGGTTGCAGCCGCACCACGGAACTATTAGTAACGGGAGTGAGTAACAATTGTCACAAGTTGGAAATGAAACAGACTTGGATAAGGGAAATGCGCTACAATTAAATTGTCTTTTCTTGAAGACTCCAAAATTGCGTTTATATCCGCGTACGTATGAGTAATCCACTTATCTTGGGTTTGTTAATATTTAAAAGGGTAGATAGAAGTTGACCGAATTGAATTTGATATGTCAGATAAGGGGAAGGTTTTGCGTCTTGATTCTGTTAAATTTTATGGTTAGCCATTAGTGTTGATAAAATTACAAGCGGATAAATATCAAGCGGAGGGTTGTATGCAAAAACTCCCCAAATGACATTTTCGTGTTGCAAAGTGTTTCGTGTTCAATGAGTTACAACAACGCCAAGGTAGATTTTTGATATGCAAGAAGATGTACTGCACGTCGGAAAATCGATTCTGATTTTTATGCAGGTGGTAAATGTCGCTTTTATGTTAAAGCGAGGTGGTAATTACATCAGGGCGAGTGACGCTTTTCACCTAGAAAATTTATAATAAAGCACTCATCGATTTTTTTCTTCCATTTTCTGATCAGGACTCATTTGTCCTCTTTCATCAAAGATAACGATCTTAATTAGGAAATAAATCGTGGCGTTATTGTCACGGGGAGGAAACATCAAATCGTCAGTACGAAAAAATGGGATGTTTTAAATGCGTAATTTGTGAAAATAGCTCGCTATCAGTAATGATGCACCTCGAAATTATGATAACGACCGGTTCCAAACTGCGACAACGGTAGAAAACGCAATTCTCAGCTTTTCTGCTTCTGTCAATATTTTCTGAATGCTGCTTTAAACGTGCCCGGGTCATGAAATTATGACACGACATTAATAAATGTGATATAGGGCGTTGTTAGTTCGGCATCAACACAAAAATGTTCTACTATTATTGAAATTTATCGGTCGCATGTCTTCGGTTTGGAGCTGTTTCTATTTCACTGTGTAGATCATAGGAAAATGAATCACATATTAAATTTGAATTTTGAATTTTTTCTATTTACTTCCAATATTCAATCGTGCTTGCATGTTCAATAAGAATTGAAACGCGATTTCAAAAAGTAGCGCTATCAATAGAACTGGGTTATAAAGGTTAAAATAGTACATTCTTCAAGGAGCGTATAATGATGGCTATTATTTAAGAGGATGAAAATTCCAACACGAGCCGTAGGCGAGTGGTAGAATCGTCTGAGTGAATAATAGCCATTATACGCGAGTTGAAGACTATACTTTTTCCACGACTCTATCTTATTTTTGTAAAACTGTTTAATAGATCTGTAATTTATAAGTTTCAAGTGAAAAAAAAATATTTTAGTTGGTCGATATAAATATGTAAAAGTAATGGTCATTGTTGAGGGAACAAGGGTTTTAACTGAGCAATTTTTCCTACACAACAAAACACGCTTTGTTGATGAAAAATTTTACATTGTATTATGTGCAGTGTGAGATCGTGTGTTATCTTACCAGAGGGAGCAATTAAGTAATATATTAAATAAAAATTATTGTAGGATAAGAACATAAAACTAAAGACGGAGTCTCAGTAAATATCAGATGTGATTTTATAACAGAGAGTCTTTTAAAATATTGGCGTTTTACACGACAAAAAATAAAGTTCTTATGTAATAATTATACTACCAATTGGATTGTTTTCAAAATTGTTTATCTCTTTACAAAATAGCTCTTATAATTTCATTTCAAGGCAAATGATCGAGCTTTCAGTTTGTTGCGATTTTTTCTTGCATATTCATTGAAAGTTTTTTTAGCTAAATGATAATATTAATTCATGGGGACCATAATGCCAATAATAATTGCCAATAGTGAGAAACTTCTACAAAACAACTTAAACACATGGAGGGAAGCATTGGTGAAACATAAAATGAAAACCAACATGGATAAAACAGAAGTTATTATAGTACTCAAAGAGAAAAAACAAGAAAATATATACCTATAAATTGAAAAAATCAAACAATCAGAAAATTGTAAGTACCTTGGAGCAAAACTGAACGCACAAAATAACTTGGAAGTGGAAATAATCAACAGAATAAACAGTGTCAACAAGCTCTACTATGCCCGGAATAGAGTTTTTATAAAAAGAAAGGAGCAGAAAATATTTAACAGGGTATACGTACCGGTTTTAACCTATGTTTGCGAAAAATGTAGAATAAACACCCTAAAGAGCAAAATTCAAGCATGCGAAATGAAATATGTAAGAGCAGTCGCACACTACATAACTACCAAAAGAGACCATATTAGAAACACAGACATCAGATAACAATTAAATGTGATTCCAGTACAAGAAAAAAATGAAAGAAGACAACTATCATGGCTAGGTCATATAACAAGAATGGAGAGAAAAATGAAAGCAATATGGAAGGCAAGAAAAGAAAAAGAGGGCACCGTACAAGAACATGGAATTCCGAAATTGAGAAACTATTAGAACTATTGGAAAGAGTGAAGAACTGGAGAGAAATGGAAAATTAGGACAAGATAGAAAAGAGTGGAGGAATTTCTACCTACGCGCTCGACACTGTAAATAGTGGACGAGGAAGTATTATCTAGGTATATGTATGTATGATAATAATAATAATAATAATTCAGATATTAAATACGATTAAGAGGATTACATGCAGAGTGGATCAATTGATTGATTTCAATATAAGTAAATAATTACATTAAAGTGCAATTAGGCAGAAAATGCAGTTAGAAAGAAATGAGAATGACTTTAGCTAAAAATGATTAAAATTGTATTAATCGGATGAATTAAATTAGAAAAACCGTGCATCTGAATTTGAAATAAATGTTTCTTTCAAATTATTTATTTAAATTTAAAAACGAAAAATAAGGGAAAATGTATATGGAGAGAATGTGAAAACTACAGATTAAAATATACGAAAACATTGTTATATATAACAATAGGTAACTAAAGTAACGAAGCATTTTAACCTACAGTTAACTTTAACTGGCATTGGTGCAATCGACCCTAAGCCCCCCAAGATCTTTAACTAAGAGTACATATCATAAAATTTTACGACCTACATCCAAATTGTAAAAACAGAACTTCAGGTAATCGCTAAATAGAACAAACATTATCAAAACGTGAATAGCAAGCGATTACAACTTACAAAAAAACTGTTTACTTTTTAACACTGAACGGCCATCTTGCTATTTTTAATTTTGACATCTGACATCCATGCAACGGGCGACTCGTGTTACACCACAGTGGAACCAGGTAAATATAGAGTAATAATTGTGCTTTTTTAATGCCTTTTTAAATAATTTAATTATTAAATATTTCGTGTAATTGATAAATAAATCGTAACAAATGCTTCAAATGACCATACACTTAACTCAGCGGAGCCTGTGGACATTTATAGTCCGGTTACAAAAAAAAGAAGCCACTTCAACCGTTTCTACAGAGATACACAGAGGTGCGATTTTCGACCGCTTGAAAATAAAAATCTTTGTGCTGAACATGATCCATAAACTGTTTCTAACAATACGGTAAGTAAGATATTTTCTAACATTTCACCTTCATAATATCGCTCGTCGGCTGCAATAGAGGCACAACTTAAAAAAGTCATTTTGGAATTGCTACAATTTCCAACATGGGTAACTAGTCTGTTTCCAGCAGTAATATTGGATCCTCAAATAACATATTTCCTACAACGCTTCGATAGCAACCGAAACTTGAAACGCATTTATCTCAAAAAGTGAATTTTCGAGTTGTGCTACTATTGCAGCCCGTGAGGGATATATGAATGAGTTTTGTATCTTTGTTGAGTAACCATAAGTCGATAAGAAGTTAAACTTTTCAAGATGAATACTGTGTTTCATACGAGAAAATTATTTTCTTTAATTCGATTATACTGGATATCCAATCGAAAAATTCGGATGGATTTATTTCTGGTGTCTTTAAAATTACAGATTTGATTAGGATGTGAGTCAGCACATAGGGGGACGTAACCTAGTATAGTTATCACGTGATTACTACGTCGCCAGCCGCCCCCAGCCATCCCTGCGTCAAAATTGTAAACGTTACCCTATGTTTTTAACGACTGATTTTGAAAGATATGAAAAAATTTGTACAGGTATCAAACTCATTTTGAAAATCTGAAATTATGCTGGTGTTAAACTATATCAAATTGATTTTTCTAATCGATAACGAAATTAAATTTTTAAAGTGTCATCGAGACGTAGTAATGACGTCACAACTATATAAAGTTAAAGTTTTTTTTTAAACAATTGTCAATGTCAAAATTCCGACAAAGACCAAACTGTACCACCCTAAAACCTTTCGTTTTGGAACACCTGTATAGAAAAAGCATAAAAAGGCATACCAAAAAAGATGTCCTGTTACATAATTTGGCAGGAAAATTGTAGGGTGACATTTAAAATTTTGAAGTGGGGTGGGTTAGATAGGCTGGGGACTGAGTAATGACGTGACATCTATATGTAATAGTTCAATTTTTTTAAAACAATTGTCAAAGTGTTGTTATGTTAGTATGTGCCAGTAGTTATTTGATGGTTATTAGGTTGGCAACGTAAAATGTGAATTTTATGTCAGCCATTTTGATGTAAAGGCGCTTGCGCTACTGAATATGTTCAGTTGTAATTTTCAGTGTCATTATCGTCTTTATTTCTTGTCTTTTGGTATAAAATTTGCTTACATCTGAAACTTTTCTGACTTTCAAAAATTATTGACATAACCTCAAACCTGATCTAGGGAGACCTTTGAGTGACTTTTGAGACTGACAATTGTTTAAAAAAAAATTGAACTCTAAATTGAAATCATCCTACTTAAAATTTGGGATGTCAACTTTTTGCGCTAACACCCGGTATATAATTATATATTTTGTATGAAATTAGTCTAATGACACATTCTAGTCTCGTTTATTCACAATACAGATATCAGGGACACTGCGAATGTGGTTTGTTGAAATTGACATGAATGACATGTGCCTAGGTAACTTCGTCAACCAAAACGTACACCACGAAAAATGAAAGGAAGTCTTTAGTTCCTGTGGTAGATGTAGTTTATTTTGTGTATACATAAATGTGGCTTCTGTCGGCTAAACTCCCGGAAAATGATTCTCGTCTGTTGAATTTTGATCCGACCAACACTGCGGGGTCAAAATTGCCCACGCATCTGTGCGCGGAAGGTGTTTCGGCCTTGTTAGCGGCGAAATTAGAGGACAATGCAGAATTCCGTATAACAAGCGCATATGTGAATCGTCGATCCGGTCGGTGCTCTGATTACTATTCGCACCATTTCGTCCCGGAACGATATACATAAATACCAGAATAAGTGCGCCGAGACGCTCTTATTATATTCTCCCTCGGCGTTAATTGAGATGTATTATATGAGGGAATTTTTGCGATGAATCCGCCTCGTTCCGACTCTAATGTAATAATTTGCGTGCCCTTCTTCGACTTATTCATTCGGCATGACCGTAATAAAATTTTACAGCGTGATTCTACATCGCTACAGCAGGTGTGGACGATCGCGCATTCTTCTCGCCCGACACCTGACTTCTCTGCATAATAAGGGTCGACTTTAAATGCCACCCGTGCTTGTGATCGTAATTTATAGTCGCGTTAATGAATTTTGCCGCGGCTGTGCGTCACGCTCTCAAACACCGGAAAAAATCGCCAGGAATTTCGGACGACGATCTGTCGACAGGCGACAATCTGGAATGGACCGCTTCATTATGCAGGACTAGGCCGGAGGCCGACTGAATCTAACACCGGAATCGTTGTCGCTGCTGTTTTACGCACATACATACAAAGTCACTGGACTTAACAACTGTCAAACGTCAAAACGATGTCATTCCTAAATGTGAACTTGACTGCTGGACCTGCGTACGTAGAGTACGACGAAAAAAAAATTAAACCTATGAGTTACTAAGTGCTCTCACGCAGAAAGATTACAACGCAAGTTTGCTTTTGGTACCAAAGCACTTTCGGAAAGAAATACATACATATGTACAGGTGGCACGGGAAAAAAGGAGACACCTGAAATGAAAATACTTTATCCTGAATAAACCCGGTTCTGTTTATGTCCTTGGTACTGGAATCATAAATCAAATAATTGCTATTGAGTCAAAATTTCGGGTAGCTAATAATAGTAGTTGTAGAGGTGTTGGATTCTCTCATAGGCTGTGACCTTGGAAATATCGTGAAAAATCTATCAATGAAAACTGAAAGCGTCGACGACTTTACATGAAAATAGACGAGAGAGAGAGAGAGAGAGGGGAGAGAGAGAGAGAGAGAGAGAGAGAGAGAGAGGGAGGGAGAGAGAGAGAGAGAGAGAGAGAGAGAGAGAGAGGGAGGTAGGGAGAGAGAGAGAGAGAGAGAGAGAGAGACGACACTAACGTAATGAATGACGATGTTTTTCGGTTGGTTTGTAGCGCCTACTTGAGACCGATATTCGTCCTTTGCGCAGATATGACTCATAGCTCATGACAAAATCCAACACCTCTACTTCCTTCAACTTCCTTCAACAGACTCTGCGGATCTGAATTTTTTTTTCTTTCGGCCAATGTGAATTATGCACATTTAAAGCATTTCTTATATGAGTTTATTTTACAATAAATGAAAAGTCTTTACAATCAGAAAAGTGCAGACATTTGCATTTTACTCAGTTCACTATTTCGCTTAGTCCTCGAAGCCCCTTTTTCTATTTCTTTTTTGGTCGATCGTTTGCCACGATCCGGATCTGTTTTCTATCAGCGCGATACTTGATATCGAATTTAATTACATAGTAGATTAGCACGTATAACCTATAACAGGCTTACGTGATTGTTGGTTGGGTGTGTGTGTCGGGGGTAGCGCGCGCGGCACCAGTCGCCCCCATGTCGGCGAACAGGGGTTAACATTCTGTTAGACAGTAATGAATAGCCTCGGCCTGATGAGCTCAAATCTAGCAGGCGACGCAAAACGGTGCACATTAATCAGTATAGCCTTGGCTGGGTCTCTCTCTGATAGCCTACAACCCGGCTCTCCCGGCCTCATTACCGAAACATCGGCCTCTTTCTTTCTACAAATAAAACGCAATGAATAATTCCGGAATTATTCGTAACGTCACCCCGAGAACGATCTCGGCGATTATTTATTACGGTGGTTCTACCTGGAATCGCCAAATTAATTTCCCACCACTCGATGGTCGAGTGCAGGGGATGCGCAACGGAAAAATCGAATGACGACGGATTAGCCCGTCTCTTTGTGCAGACGGTTCATTTGATGCAACGTTTTTGAATGAAAAGGATTTTTTTTGTTTAGTTCCTGGCATTTGTTAAATACTTTCCAGTGCTTTGACTAGGAACGAATAAGGGTTAAAAGTATCAACCAAAATGTTTTTGCACTGTATTTCAGGTAAAAATAGGAAGTGTCAGCGATGCCACCATGCATTTACATATTCTCTTTGAGCACTTTTGAAAGTATCTAAATTGTAGACTCTTTCAGCGCTTCCCAATTAATCCAAGAAATATGTTTTTGAAAAACAAACAAACCTATCTATTCTGATTTACAATCTAAAATTAGATGTACAGGGTGACTGAAGAAATATAAATTTTGAAAAATCAATAGTTGCTTACTAAAAGAGAAGGGCTTTAGCGTTGTTTAAAGAACCAGCACTATGACTTTTTTTGGCACTCGTGGGCTTTTAAAACGCTCGTTTCACTCCCCAAAAAAAGCCCAATTTAGACACGAACTCGTTAAATAAATAACTATTTCACATAGCACAACGAATCCTTATTATCGGTTTATCAATGATGATGAAAAGGTACAAAAGTTTAATTAATGAACCAAGTACAATGAGGGACATGGAATCCTGGGCAGTCTGTTATTGTCATTTCAAAAAGTGTCAATGTAAATGCACCTTTACCGTCATTATGATTGATATTTTCAAAAAAACTGTCAAATTAACTTAAACTTGGTTATGAGCAGGTAAGGTATAGTTTAGAAATTTTGACAACTGAATGACACATCTGCCCAGTTTTCCGTGACCCCAACAGTACCTAGATAGGTAGTACTTTTGAAATATTGCGTTGCCAAAGCTGCTATGATTAAAATGGTTTTCGGCCTCCCAATCTGGGAAATATAGCGTTACCTTACACTTTAGGTCAAGGGAGGTGCGATTTCCCGTACAATGTCAAAAATTTCTAGTGGAATGTGGGAAAAATCTAGTGGAGTACGGGAAAAATGTGCGGACACCGTTGATTTATTCTTTTCACAGTTAATTTAAAATTAAAGTGTCCATACGTTACTTTAATTTGGTGTAAAAAAACACATTTCCCTGTATAATTTTTCCGATAAATGTGTTTGTTTAATTTATATCGACCAATAAATAATAATCATAATCGTAACAGGAAAAATACAACCTATTGGGTTGGCAGCTGTATATGTCAAAAAGTTTGACAATTGTCAGGTATTTCATAAATATCTGCAAAATTGCACAATAAAACTAAACCACAGAAGTTGATATATGGTTTTGTGTACCTACTTTATCCAGTACTAGCTGTTAGTGCTAAAGTGCAACTGGAAAATAAAAATAAACAAAACATTCTAACCCCAAAATCTTGTATTCACCTGAAGAAAGATGATTCGTTTTCACCAGGAAGTAGTGGTTAAGTACAAGACATTTTAATACTTTGCAACATTATTAACATAATTTATTTTGTAAAATTACAGTTGTAAACATTATTGTTACAATTCTCCACTTTAGAGAACAATGCAGAAACAATTTGGTAACTGTCAGCTTTATTACTTCTGGGTTGAATGTCAATATGTTGTGGTGCTTCTCTTACGGTACTGATGATGGAATTCTCAATGTTGGATGGTTACATTGGAAGCAACTGCTAAAAATTCAAGTAGATTAAAGCACTGTATCGAAGTTTGTGACACAACTCACCATTGTTTGAGCTGTAGCTGCAACACAGTACATTTTCTTTTTGATGTTGAAGGAAGGCCATCAGTCATCACGAATCAGTTTAGGAACTTTAATCTTGTGTCCATAGGGCAATCAAGGTTCAAATATTTGTCAATTTTATTTGAAATTGTTTTAATTGTATTAATACCAATTTAACCTGAATTCCATATATTTCTTCACAGTTTCAACCCAGTTTGGATTGGTAATGGCAAACGATCTACAAATATTGGTTTTTGTGTCAGTTATCAATATAATATCTTGTCTTGACATTTTCCATTTTCAGAGTATATAACTCCTTTCGGGGACAGGCACCACAAACACCTATTAATAAAACTGCCTGTAATAAAATATGGTTTATTAAAAATTTGTGAATTAAAGAATAGTTATTACATACTTTCGTGAAAAAAAATTGTCCTATGTAACGTTGTTTCGATTTTTGTGGTAATAATTCAGAATTTAGTCCTGCCACTAGTTGTACTGCCTCTGGTGTCACATTTAACTCACTCTATATTATATACTAGACATTTTTTTCACTCGATTAATACACCAAAATCAAATTTTGAAGCACGACCGTGAAAATTTAGCCGGCAAATAATTTGTTAGGAAAAAAACAAATGAGCGGTCACGGTCGTCAAGGAATTGATTCCACAGCATTCGATTCTTTATTGACGATGTCAAATTCTACAATAAAATTAGTCTTGATTTTTAAAAGATTTAATATTTTGGTCAGCCAAAAAGTCTAATACAAATGTCGTACGGGACGTATTTTCCGGCCCTCCAACTAATCAGGCACTCGGCTGCGCCATCGTGTCCGAAACCAGTTGTCGTGCCGAAAAATTCACATCCCGTACTCTAATGTAAATAACTATTTCACTCTTGAGGACAACATATTTATTACAATACTTTATTTTTGAAGCGGTTTTCTTAACGAACAGTCAGTAGGTATATCATCGATTTCTTGTTTTATATCCAAAAGAAGTGGAATATCGTGTTTTTCATTGTGGAAGAGTGGTTGAACGTTCGCTAAATACTGACAGAGTAGCTATAGAGAAGTATACTGGACTTGCTGCAGTAGCTACAGCTAGTGGAATATGTTAACCAAATTATTCAGTGAAATCCACACATTCCCATGCGTGGTTTATCCTAACAAATAGGCAGATCATAATTAACAATTAACCTTGTTCCTTCTCTCTCCAAAATTAATTTCCTCCACTTTAGGACTTCCTAAGAATGATCTAAAGAAAAATCCACACCCGTACAAATATTCCTTGGTTAAACGATACCTATGTCTTAATTTTTGTTCACGAATCTAATGTTGCCACTCTACAACAAAAATGTATTTAATAATGACATCCAAGACGTTACATTTTCTCAGATAAGACTTGGTTCACCATTGTGGTTTTGTTAACTCTCAAATTTATAGAACTTGATCAGCATTAAATCCCCATAACATTATTGACGTTCCATTGCATCCAATAGTAATTGGTGTTTAGGTTGCAATATCCCGAAGGCATATTATTGGCCCAATCTTCATTAGGGAAAGTACATATTAACGTTCAAAGATACCAAAAACTCCTTCTTGATCCATTTATAAATTAATTGGATAATGTGGAATTAACAAACGGTTATTTCCAACAAGATCCAGCCACTGCTGACAAGGCGCGAACAACAATTGATTCTTCACAGCAGTTCTTCCCAGGCCGATCACCTGACTTGACTCCTCTTGATCTCTTTTTGTTCCCCCATTTAAAAACGTAGTTTTAAAAATTCGTACAAGAATTGTAATAAGCAATTGAAGATGCCGTAGCAAATGTGGGACCTGAAATGCTGATCATTGTTTTTAATAAACAGGAGAGTACAATGTTGTTTTTCTACTTTGCTATCATAAATGAGTCTTTGTGAAACTGAAAGGAGTGTCACAAAGGAACTTTTTGTGAAACTGTTTTTGGGTTTTTTTTTTAAATACTATTGCGGCCAAAAAATGTCGTCCACCCGTTTCCTGTCATTTCACAAAAATTGGGTGTAGTTTAACGTTTGAAATTTATTACTGTCATCCATAAGAACATTGACACCATATGTCAACATTAGAGGTGAGGTTATTCCTTCCTAAAGGCTGCTTTAGAGCATACGTGAGTGGAATGACAGTTGTGGACGAAATTTTTTGTCCGCCATATTATTACATTGGTATTGCTGTAATAGCACGCGCCCGGCATCTCCTGTTAACAATTAAAACCTTTGAAATTTGACATAAATTTCACAGAAATGCCACTATAACTGATGCCACACAAAAGTACCTAAATTATTTCATAATTAGATTTTTGAGTTGTTATTAAATTATTCCGACCAAAGTAGAAAAAATAGTATATTGCAGTCGTTTTATAATACGCACTGTGACACTCGTTCTGTTGGAGCGTCTTATAAAACTCGTATAATAATATACTATTTTAGCATTTCGAACATTTTCTTTAATGACTTACATTTTTACATGTACATATGTTAAAATAGGTATACAATTTTTTCTTATTTCAGCTAATTCAATGAATTAAAGTTTTGCAGCTCCAGCGTATGCGCCTATGTCATAACAGAATTGTCATCAAAATGGTTAACACTTGCATTAGCAACATAAAAAAATATTCAACCTGTTATTGTAACTCAGTATTTTCACCTTAAATAATTATTAAACTTTTTTTTTGTTCGACACTGTCATAATTTGACAATTTTCTCCTGTGATAAATGTCACAACTTATCAAAACGAAACGTCAAGCTAATTTTAAAGATTTTAAGCGATTTGGAGTCGTCTCGTTTCACTCGCGTTTTAAAATGGCCCACTCGTGCCAAAAAAGGCCCGATTTACGCACGAACTCATTAAATTAACTACTATTAATTGATACTTGGTTATTTTATAATACCGGGTGATCAAGAAGGACTGTTTAAGTTGGCAGTACAATTAAGAAAATTTTTTAATTCGGTTATTTATAACACTGCAACCGGATATGTTTTGTTGGTTTATTTGACAAATATCTGATGTAGGTATAGCATTAACAACGACAAGCCATGAACAACCGAAAGTTACTCCTGTTATACGATTTAAAATACAATTCAGTGTTACCAACTTAAACAGTCCTATTTGATCACCCCGTACATACATATATCATTTTTAATTGCAATAGAAGGTTATTAGTAGATTATTAATCTATCTACTGGTGGCCCATAAAATACGTAAGATATTTTGACATCAGAATGAAAAATCTACTGAAAGGAAAATAGTTATTTACACAATTAGTGGGATAAAAGCAATATTACAGGATTCGAGTGTGAAGATTGCAGATGACGAGGGCGTTAGCCCGAGTTCATCTGTAATCACACGAGTTTCCTGTAATATGCTTTAGCCCACGTGTTATGTACAAAATTTTATCTAAGACCGCCCCGAATTAAAAAAAAAAGGTAAATCTAATTTATTTCCGCCACTTTCATTACACCACTCAGTGGAATAATGACTTACTTATCCCACTGATTGGGGTAATGAACCTCACTTATCCCACTGAGTGGAGTAATGCAATGCGTCCGGTAATGAAGTTCCTTATTCCACTCAAATGAGTGGGATAAGTGTCATTTATCCCACGGGATTAGATAAAAGTTATTTATTATAATTGGAGTAGCGATATTTAAAGAAAAATTAATGATTCATATTATTGATTAATATCATTAATAAGGTTGACACAGTACGTGTTGTAACCCAAATATGCAACCTGGATATTTCTCATTTGCTCAATAAAGAGTTGATATTACATTATCTACAAGATGGCTCATTAAAGTATGATGTATATTAAAACATGGAAGCGTAGAAACACTTATTTTGAAAAAATCCAAATCACTTATTAAAAAATGATGAAACACAAAGTGGGCAATAAGTGTATAGTTAAACAAAAAACATACAAGACACATTAATACTCGTTAGTAACAAATTGCGAGTGATCATTTAAAACACCATTTAAAGTAAATGGTTAATTAATGTGGCGTTTAAAGAAACACCATACTCAGGTTTCGATAAATATCACCACTATTTTTGAATTATGAACATGCGCTTTCTTCAAAATGTCTATGCCCGTTTGCACAATTTCCAGATGAAAAAGTAACAAGTCGACATCGTTAATTCATTTGCGCTTTAACGTATTTCTTAAATATTACTTTGAGTGTGTCACTGAAAAATTGTAATGTCCATTTACCTAAATGATCATTTATCATAATGGTCATTAAAATCTCAGAGTGTCAATGGTATAGGTACTTATGCCTAATGGATCAATTAAACATTTCCCAGATTTTTATGGTTGACACATGATCAAATTATGTGTCCACCGTCACCTTTTGATATCTCATTGTAGCATCTTCAATTTGCATTCAAGGATTATTGTATCACCCACAGCGTGATTCACAAAGCGGGTGTACGTTTTCAACGCCAAACTATGCCATGATATATCTCCATTTTTATCATGAGAAAAGTTTGAATCATACATGAAGAAATAATGGAAAAAAAATTGGTGTTACTGGAATATTACTGTGTAATTAATGATTACTGGAAATTATCGATGTATTTATTATTATCTTCAGTTTGATATGTATTCTTTGTAAACTTGAAGCGTACAATCGTAAGATAAAAACGTTTCTAGATTTACATATTTACTTATCGATAACGAAAGTTGCAATTTATTAAAACTTCCTTTTCAAGAAAGTGTTAAACTAGACGTGTTATAGAATTTTTATGTACAAATTTGTAATTGAAATACATATTGTCTTATGGAAAAGACAAAATGCAAAAACTTAAAAACAACTTGAACAATTCTGCGTTGAACATTGTCAGGAACTAAGGTTCTATCCAAGTTCCTAAGTATTTATTTCAAATGAGAAAAGTCAACTTGCGCTACAATTGTTAACAATGTATAACATTTAAAGTTTTAAGAGTAGTGAAATTTAAATTATTCTCGATCGGCATTTTTTATTATTGTTGGTAAAATATCCATAAATGCAACGTCAGTACTGTGCGATAGGAATACGAGTGAAGAACTATATGCCGTAAGTGCATTATGGTTATGATCAAATAAAATTTTATACACCCACTAAAGTACTTGAATATTTAGAATTTTTACGTAAAAGAATCTCGTTTCTAGAAGTGGAAGAAGAAAGTTGAATTCGTAGACAAGACGTCTTAGGAAATAAATGTTCCGTAGAGAAAATAGGACGTCGGGATGTCGGGACAATTAAAAAATGTAGCGGTGAGTGTAAAATTTCATTAGCGCGAATATGTCGGTCGAAGATGTTGGCGTGCTTTTTGTTCCGCAGCCTCAACAATTCTTGGCTTGTGTCTGCGAACCGCTTGTTTTCGGGTCGAAACTCCTCTCAACTCGGTAATTAATGAAGTTCGAAAATATGAGTCCGCATTCCGCAGACCAATTAATTCGTATATATCCGGAGTGGAGGAAGGAAGGATTCGCTGACTTGTTCCGAAGTTGGCTTGTTTTTATTTAACTTGCTTCTATAATTTCATATTTCAGGCTGCCGACTTGCATGTAGCGCCGCGCGCTCTCCCAGGGATGAGGTTTTAATTTGCATACAAACTCCAAAAGTTTAAAGTTATCTTTCAACACGGGGAGAGGCCCAACATCTGCGAATCAAGCCCGGTTCGTTTACCTGCTGTGTACTTTTTAATTATTTAAATGAATGTTTTATTCCTCTGCATTATACATGTCGCGCGGAGCTCCGCGTCCGACCCGCGACTTTCGGCGACGCTGTCCCGTCTAGTGCCGGCGTCCACCGCCAGGGGCGACGCTCCAGGCGCAGGACTAGAAGACCGCGCATCGACCCGGTGGGCCTGCTCCGATCCGCTCGTTCAGCGTTTGACAGTACGTTACGAGCTGTCTTCGGAAGCGGCTTCGTCGCCATAAGCTACTCCCACATAAACAAAACAAGCAGCGTCGCGCTCCTCACCGACGACTCCGCGGACCCCGACGAGTGATCGGTTCGGTCATTTCCTTCGCCGTTAAACTGTGACCTGGTGACTGTGTCCTCTTCCCCTTCTCCAGTTTGGTGATTTTCGCGGGCATGGGACCCACGGCGAGGGACCGGCACTAGGTGTCGTGACCGCAGGCCTAAAAAATTTACCACCGTGGCTGGTGAGTCCAACACGTGCTTAATTGCGAACGCTCTCGCCGCCCCGCGGCCGCGGCCCGGAGTCGACTTTCGGCAATAATCCTATTTTTGCAGGTCGGGCTTTTAAAGTGTGACGCGGGGGTGGCTTTTACTTCGCTTTGGACGAAATCGATTTCCAGTTCATATCAGAGAGGAGCGATTGGCTTGGTGCCAAAACTCACTGACGGCACGCCAAAATTTACTCCTTTCCTATTATGAGGGTCGTGGCTGTGTGTGCGTTTAATTTATTTGGCCCGCTTCATATTTAATTTCGATTGTGTGAATAATTGGGCCGCTATTGTTTCGCCCTTGTTAAATTGAGATTGATTCCGGGCGTCCGTCCTCGAGGAGTTTTTTCCGGCGCGCAACCCTTCACCGGACGAAAAAATTTCATTAACGCCGCCTCGTAATTAATTACCAATAAAGACACCTCCGCATCCATCACCGATCTTTTTTCTTTATTAAGGTAATTTTTCAAATTGTCTTCGCCCTGTAATCCATCGATTCTGGATATAACAGGCACAAATTACTTGTCAAGCCTTCCTTAAAAGCTCCCACTTGCACCCATCCCGGAACTTTCCCTGTCATTCGATAATAATTCTTTACGCCGCATCTCTAACCACCGAGTAATTATCCGGAGCTTTCTTCTAGTTAAACTTCCGGCGCACTACTCAAGATCTCGTCCTTAATCCCGGCTTAGAGTTATTATAAAAATTACTCCGGTAAACAACGAACTGATGCGACTTAATTACTCGATAAAACCAGTTAAGCCGTTCAGCAAACGAATGGGAAGTCTGTTTAGAATTTTTTGCCGGACCGGAAACGTCGATAGAGCACGCTCGCTTTCCGATTCACGTCTTCGATGCAATAATTGTTTATCGACTCTTCCTTGTAATAATGGTCGGAAGTAAACAATGCCTATTAATTATCGACGAAAGCAATTGCATGTCTGTGCAATTACCAGCTGGATTGGGACAAAGCACCTGCCACAAAGCGCTCTGTGTATCCCGACAGTCGAAAATTTGTATCCCACAAAATTATCACAAGAGTAAAATGTCGTAATCACCTCCGTGGAGGTCTTTCATTACTCTTTCGTCATCCCGGTTTATCGCTTCTGTGAAGCCGCATTAGAATTTTAACGGCCCAGCTGAGACAATCATCGACAATGAAAGATTTAGCGCTTTGGAAATTACTCGGCGTACTTTGTACGGATAATTGATTGATGATTGTTGGTTGTGAACTGATGGAAAGCGCGCTATTAATAAATTAGATTTTCAATTTTAGTTGACGAGCAGTTGCGCGGTTCTCACCACCGTTCACTAATTTTTTGATGATTGACCGATTATAAATAACACGCGTCCGCTCGAAACTGAATACAAATGTGGATTTCTCGTCGATTAAAATAGTGCCGTCGATATCCTCCTCCAGAAATAGAGAAGTCGGCACAAATGCTGGTTAATGTCCGCTGCAATGCGCCAATTTCCGATATAGAATCTCAATTTAGTGGCTGTTTGGCGCAGGATCCAGTCATTAGATCCCTTAGGCTTGTCTCCAACCTTGCCAGGACGAGAGCACTAGTGACATATATTCAATTACGGGATCCTTGGCGGAGTCCTAAATAAATGAGACCATTTGTAAAGTCATTCGGATCTTAAACGGGTTGAGCGAGGACAAATCCCCTTTGAACTCTTCTCTAAATTCTATCAAGTGAGATTCCTGCAGAGCGACTCCTGCTGAATTTTTTACTCGTCGGCTATTAAAACAAAAAAACAAAAATTCCCTCGCCGCCTTCCTTCCACCTCTAATAAGGACACGAAACGGGTCATTTCTTTACATGCGAACTCGGAAATCACGCACACGTAAGGATTTATTGTGATAAGGAATTATTATACTGCACAGGAGTTGCGGTTCTTACGAAAAAATACATGACAACTTGTACGGTTATTTTCACGCCGCAATTATGAATAGCGCCGGGTCGAAAGGGGACCGCCAGAATAAATATTATCGGGAACAGGAACAGGCAACAAAACGTTTTTAATTAGAAGGACCGTCGGTTCCCTTATCTCGCCCGGTCCCCGTTTAAGGGACAAATCCGTATTTGCGATTACAAAAATGTTCCAGTCGAGGGCGATAAAGCTCGGCTCGGTTAAATCGCGCAGCCCAAAAGAAACAACTTTACAACAATCTAAACAATTCAGAGAATCGAGCAATTACACAATATAAACTCCCGTAATTATTTCATTCGAGGAAACTTCAAAAGGATGAAGTGTGCGAAGTTGCTCGGCGAATCCAGAAGTGATGATTTGGAAGTGCAGAGAATGCATAGTTGGGATTCTGTCGCAATTACGTGGGGGCCCCCGACCGACAATTTTCAAAAATGAACGTGCGGAAGTCGGTGCCGCGACCTCCAGAGATTTTTCGCGGCTATTTGGGTTCGTCTTTACTTATGAAATGGATGCAGAAAAAGCCGCCCCCTAATTAGTAATGTGACAGATATGGAAGGGTTTAGCGGAGCGGCCGCGCTTAATCCCCGGAACATAAAGGAACGGAAATAAAGAGTGACGAAACGGGAAAATAGTGAGACGAAGCTCCTGTTCCAGAATTGTTCGAGCAAAACATGGAGATGGAACTGGGAAGAGTGTTGCATTGCCATGAAACAATTGGACCGGCAACAATCGTTATTACACAGGGGGTGATTTGGAATTGTAGTTCGGAACGCCGACTTTGTAATTTAAAGTATGGCGGTTAAATGTAATGTGCAAGAGGCATATTATGCTATTTGTAATTGCATTATTTCACCAGTGCAATTCGCGTTTAACTGTTGGCGTTAATACGGCGGCGAGCTTTCCTCCAAAGCTGATCTTTCCGGCCGTTTCGATAGACGAGAGAACACTTTTCACAAAAATGACCCACCATTTGGGTCTATTACAACAATAATTTATGTCTCCTCCTTTCAGGGATGGCCCGGCTATACTTAAACCAAAGACGTTTAATACGGTTCACCTAACATTAAGATGAAAAAACTGTTGGAACTGATACAACCATAAAACGGCAGTAAAAGAACACGAGCCCTAATTCTTCCACATTTTTTCCTCCGCTTTCTGTTTCCGACTCTTGACCCATTCGAATTTTTTCACAAAATTGTTCTCATTGGGTCAGGTCGGATCAAAAGTGTCGCTGATAAGATAGCGGCGCTTCTCAATGCTTGCCAGATGGTCAGTCGAAGTCCTTGTCCAGATGACTCGATCGAGTTCGTGTGAAAGTTGGAACGATTATTTCGCAGCACTTAAAAAATACGTTGTTGCCGTCGGCTTACTTTATCTGAAGCGATGCGTCAGTAATTTGCTTTTGATAGTTCCGCATCAATCGATCGTCGTGGTGGGGAGCAAATTATTAAAAAAGAATCGACGAAAAAACAGGAAATCTTGGCTCACTAGGTCAGACACTAATTAAAAGAATACAAGGAAAGCAAAGGAAATAATCAAGTTTCGGGAAAATGTACAAAGCATAAAGGAGAAAAAATTCAATTTATGAAACTAGCGCTTTGTTGTCTGTCGCTATTAAAATCGCGTAGAACTTTTCAACTCTGTTGCGCCTAGACAAATGAAATTAAATTACTTGCGTTCCGCTAACAATAACAAAACATAATGTAGTGTAAATAGTGATAAAAAATGTATCTGGCTAGAGTTTTCAAACTGAAATATTAATTTCTCTTTCAATTTAAATGTCAGGTGAAATGCAAAGGAGGATCGATGTCGGCCGTGTTTGGCTGTAACGATAAATAACACCGATCCTACCAACCACAAAAATCTCTGTGTATAAAACATAATGAAATTAAACAACTTATGCAATTATTATTGTTTTCATTTCATATTTGATGACTGAGTTTTAAATCAACACGGATGTTTACAGCGTCAGTGAGGAAATTCAATATTCTTCAATATGGAATAAATTCATTAATTTAGGCAACCAACAATTTTATTCAAATTCATTTTATGCAGAAGAATACGTATTTCGCAAAAACTACGAAACTAGCTCGATACGCGAATGAGTTCCGTCTGTTAAAATCCGACTGTCTTATTCGACGACTCCGGAAACACAGCCACAAAGCTGAGATAATTCACGATAAAAGTGAAATAATCCTAATGAGAGTGTTTATGCAATGCCGAATATACAGATAGCGACACAAATATTCCTGTAATTCGTCTTTCTTAGAAAATTGCAACGAGGAACTGACTTCATTGCGTTACAAACTCTTTCAAATAATAACAAAAACTAAAAAATTAAACCATAAAATTGAGTGACATTTTTCAAGTGAAAACTTCTTTAGGCGCATCACATACATTTTATTCCCGGGCAGTGAATTAGTTTCATGCAACACGCTAAAATCGTTCGCATCACGCTAGAATCATTCGCAGCAAGCTAAAATCTCGGGAGTCGAGTCTGGTGGAGCGAGCGAGAAACAGTCAACTGTGCGTCACTTGTCACTTCCAAATTTTCATTGTTCATTGTGTTGTTAAATTTAAGTAACCTATAAATACGATAAAGACACGACAAATATTGTAGGTTCACAGATGGATGTAGGATTTTGTAGGTAATTCTCAATTATATGGCTTCAACAATTACTCAATTATCGTAACACAGGCTATCTATAAATGATTGTCTGGTCCCGCTTGCTATGAAAACTTGTGTTCTGTTCAATACAATACACCTTGGTCAAGAAAATAGAGCTAAAATAAAAGTTAAACGTCAAAACCTAACCTCACAAATTTTGGCAGCCTGTTTACCTCTAAAAGCGGACGTATTTGCAGTTTCTATTGAAAAATACAGACAATCTGATAAATCTGTAATGATGCTCGCCTCTGGTGCAAACCTGTGAAGGCGGTGCCAAATGAGAAGGAGTTCCGTGTTGTTAAAACCCCACAGTCTTATTTGGCAAGTTCGGAAATGAAACCAGAAAAGTTGTATAATTTAGGATAATAGACATGTATGGACGGTTGCAAACAAATGTTCTCCGACAAGTTAAATTAATTGCACCGTTCACGCCACGCAACCAACCCCCATGGTGAAAAGAAAAACAGAACTCAGTTTTATCACCATTGTTATTCAAAGTGCGCTCTACTTCCTTTGCGTTGCATGATAACTGTTATTGTCAATGTTTGTTATTACTGTAATCAGGGTAACGTCGAATTAAGCTCAGACACGATTTCTCCGACTCGCAGGCTGTTAATATCAGCGATTTATCGTGTAGGGGGTTGGTCGAAGCTGTTTTTGATTTTCGCCCCGACCGACGTGTTGTGTTTTGTCGGTTTCTGTTGCAAAATGCATCATCCCCAATAGATCGGCGGCGTGTTTGCCATCGCGATTTCAATCACTGTGCTCCACGCAGTACATATCGACTACACACACATCAATTATTTACAGTAGATACCTTCATCACTTCTCATCAATAATACCTGAGCGAGTTGGTGAGCAATCGAGCGCTCTCTTTTCCATTACGGTTTTGATTAACAAAAAGCGCCCTCGCGTCTTCGGTGGGCGTGAAGAGGTCCTCTCGCAGTTTAATTGCGGAATTTGGGAAGAATTAATGGCCGTCCCCTTTACTGTCTACTAATTGTGTGTTTATTCCGATAAAAATGCGGCTCGTTAGGATCGCGGGCGCCCATCTATATTCTCTGGTGCGTTTAGTTTTTCGTGTTTTGTTTAGTCGGTCTAATTTTAGGTCTGGTTCGTTACGCGCACCGACTTTGCGTGGGTGGCGGTTTCGATTTAAATATTCACGAAGTGGCTGTGTTGTTTCGATTGTAATTGTGTGAGATTAACCGGGCCGCGGGCCAAATTCGTCGGGGTTAAGGCCGGCCCATGTGTCGACGATAAAATGGTTAATTAGGAGGGATTTACGTATTAGCTGGCACACATGATATTATCTGAAAACAGCCGTTAAGGCCACTTAATATGCAATCAAAGCCCCATCAGCGTGAGGGGTGGCAGAGATCAATTTATTAAATATTTTTCATTATTCAGTTATTTCTTTGAACCTTGAAATGTCGTTTAGATTTTCAATAAATTTTTAAAATATAAGCTCAAGCATTTTAAACAAGAACTCAAAATAAAATCTACTAATTTAATAGAAATTTAAAGAATTATTTATTAAGTCTTATTTAAATTCTAATATCATTTAACACACTCTAAAGTAGAGGTGTTGGATTCTCTCATGGACTGTGACCTTGGAAATATTTACGCGAAGGCGGAACGATAACCCAGTGAAAAATCTATAAATGAAAACTGAAAACGTTTTCCGGTCGGTTTGTAGCGCTTACTTGAGACCGATATTCGTCGTTTGCGCAGATATTCATAGCCCATGAGAAAATCCAGGACCTCTACTAAATCATTTTAAAAATAATAACGTAGTAATCATGATGCATCGACTTACCCTTCTAGACGTCTAGCTCTGCTCTGTTCCAACAATTTTCTCTTGACAGACGACAAAATCTGAAACGAAAAATCCACGTGGTAGATTTTATTTTTTTCTGCACTTCTCCCGGATGGAGATGGTAAATTTCTGTAGTGTTTTTTTGATCTTGGGCGGCGACAACCCTGTTGGGCAGCGGTCTGGGGCCCGGGGCGCCCATGCGCCGGTAATAAAACGGTTAATTAGGGGAGCTTTTAGTATTAAGCTGGCGTACGTGATATTATCTGAAAACGAGCCATTAAGGCCGGCTCGAGATGCGCCTCCAGACCGTTTACATATTTGTAGCAGTTTTCCATGTGATTTACGTGTTGGGGCGCCGCGGTTTGTACTTTATATTGATGCTGATGGAGGGTTGCGGGGTTCACTTGAGCTGGCATTGTTTGCGGCGGTGGTCGTTATAAATCACGGATCCAACAACAAACATCAGTCTTCAGCCGCCGTTGCGGTCTCAGCATCCACGTTTATCACCGCACTTGTTCTGAATCAACCGCCTATCTATCTCAGTATTATACGCTCCTCCGGCATCCACTGCCGTCCCCGGAAACCGCCGCCATCGGCCGCCCCTGTACCCACTTTTATTGCCACTCCCCCCAACTAACGCCTATTGTGCACTTGTAATTGTCATTACGCCGAAAGAAAACTTCCAGTGTCGAAGAGATTCCGGTAATGGAACAAGACGAAATGTGATGAGGCCATAAAACGGTAATTAATTTCGAACCCGTTCGTTCTCTTTGCCCGCTTTTCACCGCGGTTTAGCACTTGTTTACATTCACCCATCTTTCACCTGCTCCAAAGAAAAACAAACACCGAACACTGTTTCAGACGCCGAAAGTGAAATCTCCACATGACGTCTAACCAATTTTACACGAGTTATTTATTTCGCACCGAAATTTTAAATACTTATAAATCCTCCAAAAGACAAAGTTCTGCACTTTATCCATCACTCAAATATTTCCACGATCCTTAGATCAGGCAATCTTGCCGGCTATTCTATCGAACTTTACGAAATCTTGCAAAAGCACAAAATCAAATTTTTATTATTTTAACTTTTACAAAATAAACATTTCGTAATTTTGAACTGTATCACTTTTTGCCAAAGTAAGTTGTATTTTGTTGCAACAGTTAGAAAATACAATGATAAAATTTGTATATCAAGGCCGCGAAATCATTCTTTAACGTACCGAGAGAAAAATTGTCGCCGAGGTCGCTTGCGGCCGAGTCAGAGCAATGTCGAGGATTTCGCGGCCAAAATCTACACAATCATTTGTGTCTAAATTCCATTGTCCTGCATTTCGCGGTAAATGAGACAATAAATAAATTCTATTACCAATTAATGTGTCAAATACGCTTTAAACCCCGACAATGTATTTTTGTCATTGATTTGTCGCCACAAATCATCCCTTTTGGGATAGATTATTTGTAGAATATTTGCTACATTCGATTCCCACGCGTTCTAATTTAAATCTGCTCTTTTCTCTAAAAAAATATTTTTTACTGCAGCCCATAAATCTCGAGTGAAACCCCCAGCCAAAACACAATCTCACCTCCTTTATTTTTCAATTAAGAAATTCAGGTGTTTACATAATATTGTCTCACCGAAATAGATTAAGTTTCTCAACTTAATACGAGTTTGTTCATTTCCATTTCCTCATCTCTCCTATTATCAGTTTCTCTCTGCGTCTTATCTGTCATGTCATTCTTTTATCATTTTCCTGCAATTAAATTTATGTCGAGACAAATTGATCCAGTCAGAAATAGACAAAGCTACAATTATTGATGTGTTTGTTAATTTTATTCATTGTGAAGAGATAAACAACGATCTGGAGATTAAAAAAAAAACAGTTAAAATTATTTTAACGAGCAATACATTTAACGAGCAACCCACACCCGATATTAAAAACCTTGTAGTCTAATTTACTGGATACCATAATGGGATTAATGAGGATATAAGTTTTACTAATTAGAAACTGTCAAACTAGACAACTGGGGGAAATCCGTTCACTTGAGACAACCAAGATACGAAAAATTGCGGTGAACCAAGATATAGCTAGTTCGCACACTGCTTCTAAGTTAATCGAAGATCAGTAAATGACCTCTTACACAGGTAACATTTAGGTACCACAAATTAATTTGTTTCTGTGTGGGGTACATATTAATATTCTGTTCATCTTTGCAACATATGTGCAAACTTCTAATAGTTCAACAGGAAGTTGTCATCGAAAGCTGTATATCTATGCAAAATGAATTATAAATGAGATTTTAAACGTTGTAAAGTTAAAAATAAAGAGAGGTCGAATTCAAGACGAGTTATCCATATTTATTTCCAAGTAGTATTTTTATGAAAATTGATTTATCGTTTTTGAAGCACCAGTGGGCGAAAATTGAAAATACATAGTTATTTGTATATCAAGGCCGCGAAATCATTCTTTAACGTACCGACAGAAAAATTGTCGCCGAGGGCGCTTGCGGCCGAGCCAGGATAATTTCGGGGATGTTAAAGGATTTCGCGGTCATTTTTTGTGCAACCGAAAATTTGTAGTTATAAAACAAACAAGCAAAATATATTAAAATGACGTTTACTTCAACGGCCGTCGTTAAAAGCAACGGCCGCGAAATTGGATTTCGCGGCCTGTTTTTTGGTACGCGAAGTCCTCGTTTCGCGTACAGTTGCACAAAAAGAGTTTTTAATATCTCTCCACACATTTATTTCATACAAACTAGATTCTTAGATTCCAAGTGGGCACTCAACGGATGTAAAATGTGTAACCAGAGTAATATTATAACGGCCAAGTAAACTTCGCGGTTGAGAAAAACTTAAGGATTGTGTTACGCCTAATTCTAGTGGTAACGCGGACATAATGTATTCTAATTTTAGTTGACAATAAAGTTCAAGACACTTAGACAAACCTCGAGAAAGAGAGAGCCGAATACATACGTTGAAGCGTCGAAAGTAATGAAACAATTCGTAATGAAAAATTGTATTGTCAAAAGAATTAACCTTTCCATTTCTTATGGTTTTGTTTGTTCGTGAGTCGACAATTTGATTGGATTAAAATGAAGGCAATCAAGAATAGTTTGCGTTTCGATATTCTCAAAGTAACGATTTTCATCTGAAGAGTTTAGAACGGTGGAGGAGGTTCAAAGCAGTCGATTTTACAAAAGAGTAAATAATTTACGGTAATTGCGTAGAATGAGCTCTCGTTTAGCTTTGTACGGCGCCTTTCCGCCGGGCAGTCCTGCCGGCCACCGCAGGAATAATTTGGTGACTAGAAGGAAAGTATCAGGACGGTCGTAAATCAAGCAAGATATGTAAAAGCCTAGACAATCCCCCGGCGTCGGCAATTTGTTTCAGATATCGGTTTCGGCACACAACTTCCATAGTTTTGATCGAGAGTTAGACAAGCGCGTTTGATTAATAGTGGCACAGAGTCGCATTAATTCTACTACATGTTACATTAAAACCCACACCATGGGCCCGAGTGCTTGTCATCTCCGTCACCCAAATGTATCCATCCGACACGCTACACTGCTCCCAGAAAAACCACGATAGCGTCCTTACAAATGGGTCGCGCCCATCTCCGCCGCCGCTTCTTTGTGATGCAGATGGGTTAAAGAGCGATCAATCAACTGTATTCAATACAGTCGTGGGCAATTGATGGTCACTCCGACCCTCCCACTCGTTTTGGGGTAAATAAAAATGACGTGGTGGTGGCGGCTCGTCTTCGTCGAGTCGCGAGGAGAGGAATCGAAAAGTCGAGGTCCCCTCTCGATAAAAAGTTTGTTCAATAAGCACTTGACGACGTAATTACATTAAAAGGGTGTGTGTTGTCCCAATATTTCACCTCGAGATTTAATTAATTCCGCGTCCTCGTCAAGGGCTAAAAATACAAGTTCCGGTCGAGGTACTCGAGTCGAATGCACTCTGAATTATCGAGCGTGGTGGGTGGCCGGAAGAAAGGCAGCCATAGCATGTTCCACCACCAACTCCGCAGGGATAAACGTAATCAATTTGATTTATTTGCCATAATTTTTGTGAAAACCCCGCCGAACCGGAAAGCTTTTAATCATAATTACATTAATTTCGCCGCTGCATATCCATCTGCTAATTAACATCATTGATAAGCCGGTGGAAAGGCACACAGCCTCTCGCTATTCACCGAATCATCGATTCAATCACCAGACTTGAACCTTTTTCCACCGAATTAGCGCCGATATTTACCAAATAATAACTGGCACATTACAGAGCAATCATCTCAAAACCAACAAACAGCAGCTTTTCACTGTAACGTCAAAAGCGTGAAATTTCCAAAACAAAAGCGGTGACGACTTCCGAAGGAGGTCCCACATGATTCATCGGCCTCCCGACTGAAGGAACGCGAACCAATCCCGCTTGTTTTTATTGTGGCGAAATTTCCTGTGCAGCTTTGAGCTTTGGTGGGAAAACATAAACACTCCTGTTATTAAAAGAGAAGAACTTTTCCACATTTCACATATTGCGTTGCCGCTGCGGCGGTTATTAATAAAAGTTGCTACCACTGCAACGAATACACTTACGAGGCAAGTGTGCAAAGCGATCCAACTGCACAACTGAAAAATGAAGAATTTTAAACGAGCTTTGAGAAAAAATCAAAACTACATTTTGTTCTCGTTCGACTACTCAATTAAAAGCAATTTTTAATTTCTTCCTTTTGCTGAAAACAACACGAACAATGATAAAGAACTGTTAACTTGTGATTTCAGCTTGTTCCTTGTCCTGTTGTAAAATTTAGCATTTTTCGCACTATCGAATTCTCATCCGGTGTTTCTCCTGTTCATCAACTTCCCTTGTTAGCCAAGTTGAGTGACCCTGTGAGAGCCGACTTTACACACAAAGACATTCTATTAGCGGTTTTTATATAAATCGCTGCTCTCCGCCAGATAAGAAGAGAGGGGTCACCGTTTGTCTCCTCGGGAACGGAAAAACCTCGCTAATTGTGATGCCAGTCGGGTGCAGTCTCCAGTGCTGTCGCCTGCATGTTTCTGTATCTGTTTCTTTACTTATCGCATTGTATCGTCGATATCTATAAACCTGCCACGTCTTCGCACGTCTGCTGAATAAATCCAGGATTACGCATGAATTAACGCCAACGGTCCATTAAGGTCCTCGCGACACTTTGAGGACACTCGAATCTCTTCAGTTGTGTCTGAAGTGAGAGTGACGTGGTCCTTAAAGCGTCTGTAACGCGGGTATTGTAGCATTAGGAGGCGAGACGGCAGCTGGGAGTAGTCCTCGACCTGCACTTTGAAGCTCAGGTGCATACTGGCTTTGGCCAGGATTGCCTCCGTCACTCGGGCTTAAGGATGCCGATCCTGATAATGCTCCGATCATTCCTGCAAACGGATGGCCAAGATTTACACATAACTTCACCGCAGGATGTAAAAGGTCTTTTTGTGCTTCGCCCAGTTGCCGAGCTGGTTACATAAGTTACACAATGCCAGGAGAAAATTACCTGATTGTTGTTGTTGACTATTTTTTTCGTAATCAACTTGCGTACATTTTTTATACGCTGCGCTCGTGTGTATAAAATTCCCACTTGTAAAACAAAGTGGTGGTGTTTGTACATTTCGCATAACTATTAAAGATCAATAGTTCATCGGGTAAATTATCTTCATGTTGTGCCAAAATGAAGAAATTAAATAATTTTTGTTTTCGTGAAGGGACGTGGCAATGCCACCGTCGATTCGCCGAAGAATATTTAATTCCTCGGGAGCCTCTACCGAATCGAACAAACGCAGTAAAATTATAAATTCAAAGTGCCTCCCATAAAACGACCTCGTTTATTTCAAATCGTTCAGCAAAAAAAAGTCCCCAAATCGTGACTTTTTTCATTTATTTTTATTACCGAACATATTTAGCTGAAATTTTGTAATTTTGCGTCGAGTCAGCGCCAGGATGCCGTTCCGTTTTTGAAGCGGCTGCAGAGATCCCACTTTCTGATTTAGGATAGTCGATTTGTTTTTATGGTCGCCATATTGAAATTGTCCTCCATTCGCACAATCGAATAAGCAATTGCTATATTACCGTGAAAATGTACTCCACTTTGAAGGTTTTAAATTAGAGTTTAGTCTTGCTTACCGGATCATGTCGATCCCCGAAACACGCGAGCTTAGAGAAATCAACTGAAAAATACCCAACTTTTTATGAGGCTCTCCTTTTTCAATTTTTTCAAGCGTGTCCTTCACATTCGATCTTTTCATTTGATCCAAAAGGTGATGTTACGTGATAGAAGAAAAAAACCGTGTCGAGTGTCAAATAACACGGAATTCAACATGACGTTGGTAATTACGGAAAAGCGACGGAAACGCTAACCAGAAACCTCGTAACAATGCGATGAAAAAAACTTGTTTCGTAACGAGTGAAAAAAAGTTGTTTTCGGGGGCGAAGGAAACATGCTCGCCCCTTGTAGTAGGCATTGACCGCAAACAACCCCGTTTGCATGTGTTTTGGGCTTCGTGATACGATACTTAGCGGGCAAAACATTTGGACCCCTGGCGCGCCCCAGGTCCGTATTTGTAAATTCGCAACTTTCCTTCTGTTCCAGTGAAATGGGTTATGACAGCGGAACGATAAAGCCGTCGTCGCAGACACACCTGACGTTTTGTATATGCAAATCTCGAATTTCGTGGGCCAGAAAACCGACGACTACAACTTGCAGCTCATCCGCATATTTTATTGTACCCTTTCCAAGTTTTCCTCGGCTGGGTTGCTTCGCCTGCCCACTTTAGGCGACGCTTTTACCCCGTCGTCTTTGTTTTGCCTTTGAAAGTTTCCAGAGCGAATAACGCGTCCTCGAATCACCTGTTTATCTGGACGGGTAATTGGCATTAATTATTAATTTTCGTATTATGCTCCCGAGCTTCGGGAAGTGCAGAAAAATCCGGACGAGGTGAAAAAACACCACCCGGAGCCACCAAAAAGAAAACAACCGGTTAAACGGGAAGCTATCCTGGATGTTCGGAATTAATTCCAGCCGACATTGTCTCAGGATCCGCTCCGGGAGAGAAGAGGGGTCGTGACTCCGGATAGGTAATGGGTTTTTGATTACAAACTCCATCCCATAGCACTGATTGGACCGCCTCGACTAAACATCAATGCGTAACAATTGACTTAGCCTCTGCTTTCATCTTCCGATATTATTTTCCATTGTAATCAATTTAAATTTTCAATGGATGGCTTGTTTAGGATTTTTCTACGGCTTCTGTAGCGGGAAGTCCATTAATTGACGGCTTCCCAGACGGGTATCCATTATGCGGGGCATTTTTACACCGCAGGGAAACCGATTAATTGCTAGTTTAAATTTAAACGGGCGTTTGTTATCGTTGGAACGAATTTGTGTCGCCGCAGATGCGATAGAAATGAAAATCCGAACAACTGGAACCCATTCTGATATAATTAGAGCGTGTCACCATAAACAAACACCATCCCAGAATTTTAGAATTGACATAAATTACACCAATCCGGCTCCGAAGGTGTCGTAGCAACGGGTCTTCGATGGTCAAGAACTACTATTTTCCAAGTATCCAACTAATAAGGCACTCGGCTTCGCCTCGAGCCTAGTGGTCACGCTGAAAAACAAACCTACCGTACCTACTTTAATGTAAATAACTATTTTGTGTGAGTCATTTCCACGAAATAGTCACTACCGACTATAGCACAGTCTAAGGTACGTTCCAACGATAAACATCTTTATTTCATCCCATCACCCTGTATTATTTTGCGGAAATTCGAAACTAAATATTTTTTTAGTCTGTCATCCTCGGAGCCACCCCTGTCGATCGCCTTAAAGAAGTTATTAAAATTTGTGCCGTAAATAAGCGAATTTACGTTTTCTTAATTACTTCACGTGCGATTTTATGAAGCGTTAATGGCGGAGGTGCACGCGAAAATCGCCGTGATAAGTGTAAAATCCGAATTCGTCTGAAAATTAAATCAGATTTTTGACATTTGCGTGTGCGGTTCGATAGCGCGAAAATCTGCGTCCCGTCCGGCTCGCACCCCGAAAAATCCACCCCAATTAGGCCGATCTAATCAGAGTGTGGGGTGGTGCGAACGCTAGCTAGATTAGATAATGGTTATTTTTTTGAACATGAGCTTGGAGACGTTGCGTCGCCTCGCGAAATACAGCGCCGAGATGGTAAAATCAGATATGGCTTTGGGCCTATTCTCGGCGTGAAAATTCGGGGTAATAAAATTTAGCAGACGTGATGTCGCTGTAATGTTCGCATCGAATATAGTCGTCGGCTTTTATACAGTCGTCCACATATAGAATTTTTCGAATATAAAATAACGTAAAAAAAGGTTTTTCCGATGAGAATTGAAATTCGCATAACAAATTCAGCCGCCAGCAATGTATCTAGAAGTGTCTTCTCTCGGCTGAGTCCTGCGCGGAATCCTATTTACATTCGCTTCTTCGCCTCGGCTGTAGATGCATTGTTCTCAAGGGCCCACTTTCGTATCACTTACTTGTTTTCACGGCCATTCGAAAAATATATCGTTATACGGATAATAGACCTTCTAGCCGAAGGAAAAATAAGATCGGTTTTATGCTCTCGCCGCTCGCCACTTGCAATGCTCGCGTCGAAGATTTCCAACAAAAGACCACTTTTTTCAAAGCGCCAATATTAAAACTTCCATCCAGGTGCAATAAAAGGAAATCCACCGTCTCCATTAAGACGATTTCGAACGACTACACTTCCTGTTCCAGCTATTTCAGCTCTGCACGAGCGTAAGCGTTTGCGTTTTTTTTTTTGCCATTTTGTCAACAAATATTTAATGAGGGTTGCATTTATTTCGGCCGGAGTCGCCGATAACCGGACAATTATTACCTCATGATTCGGTAATCTAAACGTTGATAAACAGAACGTCAGTGCGCGATCCCCTCCTGGCGGTCACAAAAATGATGCAAACGCCCCCGGCATTTGAGATTTATTGGGTGCCATCAAAAATACTGAAATTTTATTTTTGCGCATAAAAATAACATTTTTTGTTTATTTAATTTTTGTTTTTATTTATCAGATATTTATTATTATAAAAAGAAAATAAAAAAATAAAATCTTAAAATAACTGTAAATAGAAAAAAAATTGACATTTAAACCGAGCTACTCTGTTGTGTTTAGTCATGATTTCTTTAAAGAAAATTCTGGCATCGCACATGTTTACGAAACACCATAATGGAACAAGTTAATGAATGTATCGTAATTGAAAAAATTAAACTGTCAATTTAACAAATTTAAAATTTACCCAGTTTTTAGAATTCTTACTGAATATGATTTTACAGTAGTTATTTACATTAGAGTACGGTAACGATAACTAGGTTTCAGGCACGAGGCGACGCCGAGTACCCGATTAGTTGGAGCGCTGTATTAGACTTTTCGGCTGACCAAATGTTTTATTTGCACTTTTGCATATTTTTATGTTTAATGTTGTAAATTTTAGTGTAAAATATATTTACATATTTTGAAAAAATCATATTTCCATTGATATCCCAATTGTTGAGCGGTACCAAAATATTAAAACTGTGTTGCGTGTGCTTCCATAAATACTTTGTATTTATTCAAGATTGATTTATACTTTGCATAAACCAGCCTAATCTTGAAAGCCTATCTGGTTTCGTCGAAGGCGAAAATTTACTAAAAATAAAAATCTTATTGAACAAACTTCAGGTTCTATTTCATACTTCGACCAAAATAAAATTTTGTGTTTTTGTTTTTCACAGTTTTTTTAAATCTCTCTTTCATGTACACTATTTTAAAAATGTATCGTCATAAATCAAAAAATTAAAAGTTTGATTGTTATTTTTTTAAGTTGCCACAGGTTATAAATACCGCAGTAATTTTTTTTTAAATCTCTTATCTGAGCTTTACAATCGCGTCGACAAAAAAGCGCATAAAAAATTCTAGAGACGGGTCCGGGGCGTAGCTCGTCGTGGCCCCGGAGGACGGTTACTTTTTTCCTTCGTTGCCCCAGTACGTGACAATGCGAAAATTATTGTTTTTTTCTTGGAACTTTTTTCATAAATCCCCAATTTAATCAAAGATAAAAGACTATATACGAGCTCATGTCTGCGAGCGGTGGAGAGGTCGCGTTTTTCTTATTCGGTCCGGGAGTTTTGAAATTATGCATTCAGCGAAATTATTTCGGCTTCCCGATCGATCCTGACACGAGAGACGACCGAAGTTGGAGTTTGAGTTCCGGTTAAAGCACGTCCGGAATTAATTATGCAACCCTCCTTTCGGACAATGCCCATTGTGCCGGCCCAAGAATAAACGAGAGGCCCCGAACGAACAGTGTACGGTCCTGGGGCGAGTTGTCGCTCACTGTTTCATTAGTTCGGGGCGACTTTTCTTTTGCTTATTTCCTTTATCTCTCCCATTTATTATCTCGGGAGCTGCGCCGGATTCCTAACGTAAATAAAAATGTTGAACGTCTGCGTCGGTATTTTTTCTCCTTTTTAACCCTCCGTCGACAAAACATCGGATTGAGACCTCCGGTTTTGTTTGAAGTTTTTTCGCGTAATTGGACTTAATGAATGTTTATTAAAGAGGCGCTCGTTGCTATTCTAGTTGCTCAACAAAACTAACACTGCACAACTTTATAATAATTTCGTCGGAATTCGTTGACCCGGACGTTTCTCCACTCTAATTTAATTTGTGTAATTGTATTCAAACAAAAGTTCGAATCGCAACGGAAACAAGGTCAGAGGTCGGCTCTTGGATTAAAGGTCCAATTCACTCCAATTGGCAATTATCTCGTTTCTCAGAACAATACAATTGCTGATTACTCGGTTATTAATAACAGCTTTCATCGAATTAGTTCAATTAGCGGCGAACGGCGGCCGGATTGCCCCATATCGATTCGCTCGGTGCCGAGTCTGGACGACTTCGTGGCCGACCAAACAGATTTTTCATCTCTTCCAAATGTCAACCCTACCAGGGGTCGTCCACGTCCAACTATAATTGCTACTTAATCGCTTGTTTAATCACCACGACCGTAATACGTTCGACCTGACTGATCATTATTATTGAGGGACACATGACTCACGGCAGTTAATATTCTCTGATATTGATCAATCCAAATAAGGAGTGGCTTTCGACGGCGTGTTTATACTCAAACTTGCACCAAATCCCATCTGCCAACGTTATTGGCGCCGGCGCCTTCATTTCACCCACTTTTGGGACTAAACAATACAAAAACAAACACCCACCCCCTGCCGTGCCGATATCAAATTTTATATTTATACGTGGAAGCGTTAATTGTTTCCGGGCCGAATCGATCCCCAATCATAATTTAATTAAGCGATACGAAGGTGATCAAATGAAATTACGAACGCAGGGACGGATCCGACTATATCACGGTGTTTTGCACCCGATTGATTCGTTAACCTGTAATTTCTCAATCGCCGGATTGATAAATGAGTGGTGCTCATGCGATTCTTCCAAATTAAATGTCCAATTTGCAGATCGACAAGTCTTTACCGAAGCTCTGTCGTAAAGTCGTAAAAATCATAGATCATGTTCCTATAAAAACGACATGAAATAAACCAGCCGTCCTTAAACGCCATAAAATTCCACTAAATCAAATTTAATTATTCCGTTACAGTTTATTATTATTATTATTACCACAGAGTTATCGTTCTCTACTGTTTCGTGACGTTTGTTTTTCTTCGCGATTTTTATAATACATACTATATTTCTTTCAAAGTAGACGACTTTCATGTGTGTTTATTTTTCTGATTAACTTCTTGATTGATAAATGTTTGAAACCCAAACAAATCTGGACTATTTGTTGCGAAAAAATCCATGCCGGCCAAAATTATTGAAGATTTCTTTTATAAAAAAAAAAAAAACATTTACCATGAGAATTTATTCCGCGGATTGGACGCACACTCGATATTTGAAAACTTTTAACCTAGTTTGCAGCTAGATAATAAAAGAGGAACTGTACAAAGATAAACTTTGAACAGTCTAAGCTTGCTGGAAGAGGTGATAGCGAACGTTATTTGAGTTAGAATTCTCTTTGGTCTTTCTCTCTGTGGAAATACTGATACAACTAATGCTATTGACGGAAAAAAATCACTAAACGTTGTAAATACATATCAAGAACGACAAAGGACTGAAAATCTCCAAACAAGAAAACTTCAGCCAACAATAATAAACAAAATTCGTTGGTAAATTATTGAAAAAGACTGTTTCTCTGAATTCTAAAAGCGCATAAATGTTCATAATGACTTTAGTAAGAGTCGTTCAATAATAATTAAAGTTGCAATGTTTGAAGTGCCACAATAGTAGATTATATCATTAAGAGTAAAAGTGAGTCTTTTTGTGCTAAGCCCAGAGATTGAAGACGGAGATGAAGTCGAGGTCGGCAACTGGGAGAAGCACAAAAAGACCTTCTACTCTGAATGATATAATCCCAAAAAAAAATCGGACATGAAATCATTTATTTTGTTTTGTTGCAGTTACAGTAAAATGACAATTTTCAAACTTACAATTTTCAAACTTTAAGGCAGCAGTAATTCCTAGTTCTCTTGTTGGAATATTATTACTGCTTGAAGGTTCGATCATAATATGTATTAGTAAAGTCCAAAGTTTACTTTTTATTTAACGTTGAACGGCCATCTTACGCTATTTTTTATTTTGACATCTGACACCATGGATACGCCCACACGGGGCGACTCGTGTTACACCGCAGTGGAACTGGGTAAATATTGGGTAATAATTTCGTTATTTCTTTTTCGACCGCGTGAAGATAAAAAATATTTAACACTTGAAAACAATAATAATGCAAAAGTTAAGAACAGTTAAAATATGTAGTCTGTATTTGATAATCGGTAAAAATTGGTTACCGCCGGAAGAGCAACAATTTAGATGACTTTATTCAATCTGCATTTTGTTGATTTTATTTTTCGTTCGTTTATTCACAAAAAAAAACGATTTAGCTAACTGTTTTTCTTTGTGAAATTTTTAAAGGCTTAATTTTTCCTCGCTTTACTATCAACAAAAGTTTATATTCATACACATTGTTCCTGGCACCCTTGCATTAAGTTTTTACTAGCTTTGATGTATCACAAAGGGTATGTTGTCGTTTAAAATTTTAAAGCATGAGTTGTTGGTAGTGAAATGGTAAAAGCGTGTAGATTGTTTTTAACATGGTTCAAGTTCTTTCTAGCCCTCACACACTACATCTATTTTTTTATTATAACAAGAAAATTCTTTTAGTCCCGGAAGGAGCAATAAAAAAATGAAAATCTCTCGCTGTTCCGTTTGAAATGGAAAAATAAAATATATGAAATTCGAGATTTATTAGTTCCGTAATTGCGAAGAAAAATCGCCTCGGTGCCCTCCGCGGACAAAGAAAATTCAATCGCTGTCAGTTTCCAGTGCGCAGCCGTTTGTACATTGTTTAATTTATAACATTGGACAGTAAGACCGATTTTAAAACGTATAACCGGACATAAATGGTTTACGACCCGGATAAAAGAACGATGCGGTATTAAAACCCGTGGGAATTTGAAGAATCTTGTGGTTGTCAAATTCGGTAATCCATTCCTTCACGATTTATTTAAAGTGAAACGAGCTTGTTTATCCCGTCGCGGCATTGTTTATGTAAATACAATATAACGGGTAATTGCCCCATTCGAATATGAACCTATAAATTCTATTTATTGCCACTCGGAGTTTTATTTAATCGAATTATGGTTTAATGGTGGCGTAACAAGACGGAAACATGTGTTGTGGATCAACCGTGCTCGGCGTGTTTTCAATTTATATTTTTTAAGTGGTAATTAGGGTGAGCGATGTTTGTACAAGTGTCTGTGTTTTTTTTTTCTGGATGGGGTTGATCTAACTGCGGAACATCCCCCGAAACGTGACCTCTGCCGAACAGAAGCCACATGTCGGGGACCACCCGCGCTCGGGGTAGTTTCGCCATCGGCATTCGTCGGAATGCTGAGCAGAAGAAGATACTTTCCAGAAGCAGTTAAAAGCGATATTACAGGCAGTTTCTTTGGACGTAAATAAACAGCAGCGAAATATAAGCAGAGTTCTTCGAGCAAATATTAGTCAAAGCGAGTTTGTTATTGATTACACTACGATATTGACGTTCCTCTTCTCCTTACCAGTCGATTTTATTCAATCTGTGTTTATTTATAAACGCCGCGCGCTCCGGCGAAATGAGAACAAAACGACTCGCGATATGTAAAATTCGTCCTGCAAAAACGCCAGACGACGAATCCGGAGCTTCCGTTCCCGACTGCTCCAGATGTTCGAGAGGACTCGGCCGGGGGACTAGCGAATGCACGTTTTCTTTGACTGTTTCCTAAATTATCCAAGATGCGTCACATACTTCTCTTTCTACCCACCTCTGGGAAATAATTTAACACGGCCCGTGAAACTTTAAGCTCGATGAATTTTTAAATCTCGTTTAACAGCGTTTGTATCGAACACGTCACACCGGCTTCACCCTAAATTATTAACGACGCCATTGTCTCCTCGAACACTGAAAACGTAAATTGTTACCATCCGACGTACGCTAATAATTACGGACGACGCCCTAAGGCTAATTGCAGATTGGCGATGAGCCAGAGGTGAACGACGGCGGAGCCCACGAGGGCCCTTTCATAATTTGGATTAAACGTGTTCGCTGGAATTTTGGCGCAGAATTCTTATCGAAAATCTAGAAAAAAAAAACATGGGACAGCTTATCAAAAAATACACTGTAAGTCGAGTGGATTGTGGCCACGAGAATTAAACTTGCCGCTTTATGCAACTTTTATTGCATCCGTCTATGCATTATGCGCCATGACTGAAAATCAAGTTATTTTCATCGTAAAATTTTACACTTTAATGGCATTAAAAAGTGGACGTGAATGTCCTAAATAAAAATTGTGAATTGCAAACAACAATGAAGTATCTAGAGTCTACAGCGATAAACACTGAAGAAAAATTCCAGTGGTTTAGCTAGTTAACATAAAAAAGTCATCTTTTTTTGGATTTTTTGGACTGTAGTCAAATGAAAATTCTCACCGGGTTCTGCTTCTCCAATCTGTAGATCTTTTCTGGAGATCACCAAAAGGTTTTTTTGAACTCACTGCCTTCAAAATGACATTTAGGACCGCGACAGTTAACCGCGAAAGTAGATTTCGCGCACTAGTGCTTCAAAATCATCCAAAAAGCACTCTCCAAATTGGAGAAATGACGTTTTCCAAACCAGATTTTATTTTTATCAAGTCAAATTATTTTCAGAATGCTCAACAAGGCATATTCTTTTTGGATGATTTTGAAGCATAAGTGCGCGAAATCTACGTTCGCGGTTAACTGTTGCGGTCGCGAAACGTTATTTTGAAGGTAGTGAGTTCAAAAAAAGATTATATAAACGCATACTAAATTTAATCAAATTGCTGTACCATCTGAATTTCAGCCAATGACAAGCTAATGACAGCGGTAATTAATGCATTAGCGCAATTATCGAATATTGCAGTGGTGTACATATTAATATTCACCAAGGCGATTAACATTTGACAACTACATTTTCTGTAATTATTATGGAAGATTTTTGTGAAAAGATTTTAAAACTTTTGCAAAATTTTGGCGTTTAGTAAAATAATCGATTCTTTTAAGAGGAGTCCTCACCCTACCGCTCTTATGGGGTTTTCAATGTATAGTTCATATCTCCGTTATTTTTCAATTTTTCCGAATCAAATTTATATTTTTGAAATCCTTGCACTTTTTTCTACAAACTGACCGTATGGTTTTTCAAAATTGCAATTTTAAGGACCAAAAACCTTACATTCGTAAATGAGTGTTTATAGGAATCTGAAAATCAGGCATATCTTTGCTCAAAGTGCGTATTTTAACAAATCATCCGGTCAAATTATAGATTATTTAGTTTTATATCGTTAAAAAAAAATCCATTGGAAGGTTCCCTTTATCACTGAGACAAAAATCTGTTTTTTGTTTTTCTTTCATTAAATTAAAAAAAAAAAAAAATACAAATTTAGCAGAATTTTCCCAAATTTAATACTCTACTATCCGCTACTGGATTTTTGTATAGAATTTCTTTTTTTTCTGGGAAATCAAATTCTTGGACACTGCATTTTTTAAATATAAATACTATAATAAAAAAGTTACTTGTCTTCTGAAAAAAAAATTTGAAAAATTTGCGGAATTGTGCTTTGTATAAAATGTTACTTTTTGAAAGATTCCTAAACTCCTTCTAGAGTAACACTGAGATAAAATATTGTCGACCACCCTCGATCATCATCAGAGGGTAGCGATAAACGAAAAATGACAGTTTCAAGCGGAGTGTTTATGAATATTCAGATACGCAGTAAAGAAATGATGACAGGTAGACTGGCTGAAAATTTCTCACCAACTTAGTCAAATGCTGAAGCGACTTGAGCTTAAACAAATATCTAGTAATTATGTAGGAAGTAAAGTCAAGAACATTTTACACTAAAAAGCTCGGGATTGTTGTTGACCCTTCGGCGTGCGGGTCCACCCCGCCCCCATAAAATATGAGTTGCGAAATTGGAGCGCGACTCTGTGGCAAATTCGTCCGATTAGTCCTAGTCCCCGGATTAACGTTCCGGTTCGTGGGAAATTTCCATGTGGAGGGCTCCGGGTCCGGCGACTTGACTTGTCCCCGTCCCCGAGGAGGTTCATTACGACGGGCGTTATGCCAATATGAACGTCTTGGTGCAGCTGCCGCCGTCTCTGTTTTAATTTAAGCTCGTTAACTTTTAGGGCGCGATTAAGCTCGGTCCCCGTTCATATGCACGTGCTCCCATCCTCGCTAATCCCCGTGTTTTTCTCACTTGACATAATCTTAATCACGTACTCTCATTAATTATGTCTCTGCCATCTTTACACAAGGCCCCGCTGAAATTTATGTAAGTTAATCTGTGAGATATGCCGGACGGACGACGCGAATTATGGACCGAACATGCAGCTCGTATTTCTGCAAACTAAAGCTCTTTCTGACGTTAAGAACGCGTTTTATTTCCACGGCGCGCGTTGCTGCCGCCTTTGGTAATGGGCCAGTTTAACAACTTGAACATCGCTGGGACTTGTCTGCATTAGGGGTATCGGCGGTCTTTTAACTGCCCAGAAGCTTTTCCCATTTTAAACGCTGCAATGAGCATCGCAAATAGACAAAAACGAGCCAAACCGACGAACTTTGACACAACAAAACTCATCCAGTTTCCAGTTTCGACGCTCGGAATTCCGGAATTGTGTGATCGGTGGGTTCTCCGGTACGCTTTAAGAATTTGCGTCGGCATTACTGGGGAATTGTCGGTTTTGATTCAATCACGGAATTTCATAAAAATTCCGATCGATATTTGCGGCAACTGCACAATGGCTGAATTAGTCTGGGCCTTGTACGATGTATAATCTGCTTAGACGAAGGTTGACAGTTTATTATCTGCCTCTCGAGGCACAAAGCATGAGCGATTCAATATTCCCTCGTAACCACACTTTCGACAAGAAATAAAAGCGTGGACGCTGCAGATAATTCGATGAATTCGCGGACTATTCAATTAACTTCCGTTCGGTTTGATTATTTTTGGAAAAAGGATCAACACAAATTAGAATATTATCAGATTAAAGCTAGTCCTAGAATCATCTGACAGCTTGCAATGTAAAAAGTGGGTGAATGTGCTTGTCGTGTCAAGTCTCTGTGAACGTTACAAATACAAAAATGATGAAGTTGCGGAAAATTCACGTGATAATTGACGATGATTGACTCCTCACAGAATAGACATCTGGTGTAATTTCACTATAAATAAAACTAATCGGTCAAAACTGAATTTCCTCGGGCTGTATAAAAGCGCTTTTTACTCGAATGCGAGTCATTTATTGCTTGATTTCGAGCTTAACTGACAGGCGTACGTTAAAATTGTCACGGACTATTCACATCCTAATGAATAAAACGAGGCTAATACGTAATTAAAAATTGACTGAAATAATGAGGACAATTTTCAATAGATGAAATATTTTATTCGTGATGGGTTCAAATGTATTTTTAAGTACCTATTTAATACACTTCAAACTTTTTTAAAACCATAAACAAAAAATAAATGCATGTCCATTTAAATACCTATTACATATTAAAAGAAAAACTCATGGTGAAAATGCAAATGAAAGATTATTTTATTTAAAAAAATATTCGGACAACGATTTGGACCACGACGCATGGGGTGAGTTTACTAAATTTTGTATTTTCTGAAGAGTTAATAAGTAGATCAAAGAAGACGAAACTAATGGAAAATAGACAGGTATAAATTGATGATACGAAAATTAATTGTGTAGTCATTTTCACTCACCAGCAACGCTTCTAACAAGTGAAGGTTCTACTCCAGAAAGGGAAGTCTACATATATTTTATTGTTCAAATCTTCACTTACCAAACGATTTTCTTTTAAATGATCTCGAATTTATTGAAGCAAGAATCTGAGAATAATTATTATTTATCTGAAACTTACTTACGCAACATAATATGGTGTCCGGTGGTAAAGTATTTTCTTATTTTTTAAATTGCATGTATTATTAATTAATTATTATTATTGTTATGGGTTGTGGTTCGAAACCGATCGCACTGAAACTTGATTGTGCACTCCAAACGTTACTTACTCCATAAGCCCTGTAGAGAGGTCTTGGATTTTCTCATGGGCTTTGAGTGACATCTGCACAAACGACGAATATCGCTCTCTTAAAAATTAACAGACTTAACCTGATTTGTTCTATACCCCAGGTAATTTACTGCGATGGAAATAATGAACAGTGTAGTAGAGTTGACAGTGCCAATTAAAATATTTAATATTTAATGTTAAAATACATCGGTACATTGTGAGTGAGGTTTTGATGTCTTTTTTTCTTTTCTATTCTTGGATTTTTTAAACGTTTATTTAGCAGATTGTAAGTATGTATTTTGAAAGTGTTAATGTGAGCCAAAACTGATTGTTATTATTATTTCTACCTGTCATAATTTTAAATATACTTTGTGAATCACCTTGCATGGTATGTATGTATGTACATACAAAAGCAACATTGCTATTTTCACACTCGAAGTGTCGTACTGCCCTTTCCTGTTGCAGTAAAAGTGTTATAAAATTCGATCAAAAGTTATGTTGGAAGTTTATTTCGTTTAACGATAAATGAACATAAAGTTTGGAACAAAATTCATAATGACGTTATGCGATGTTTTTAAGAGAATCGCTCGGACAGGTCGATTTTATTTCGAAAAATGCCATCCTGTGACATGTAATTTGTTTAAGCGACGTCATCAGTTTTTTTTAAATGGCAACCCCCACTTTTTTCTTCTCTTTTTGATAGACTCTTCTATTACCTAAACGACGAATGAAAAAAATTGGTACCTTACATAACATTTTTTTTGAGAAAATGGCAATTTTTATTTGAAAAATTTAATCTAATTTTTAATGTATTTTTTTGTATGGGTTTATTTAAAACAGAAAGTTTATTTTAATCGACCAAACAATTTAGCAAATTTACTGCAGCGAATTCGCTCTAAAATCGAAAAGCCCTGACATTATTGAGCGCAGTGTACAAAGTGTCGATAAGTGCCAAATGGTTGGCAGGGAATAATTTCAACATTTGCGTTAAACTTTATTGTTAACCTTAGATGGTTTGCCATTTTCTCAAAAAAAAAACATTGTTATGTAAGGTACCAATTTTTTTCATTCATCGTTTAGGTAGTAGGAAGGTCTATCAGAAAGAGATGAAAAAAGTGGGGGTTGCCATTTAAAAAAATTGGTGATGACGTGATTGACGTCATCCAATGACGTTATTTAAACGTCACAGGATGGCATTTTTCAAAATAAAATGGACCGGTCCGAGCGATTTTCCACAAAACGTCACATAACGCTACTATGAATTTTGTTCCAAACTTTATGTTCACACTGTATATTTGTTTCTGCACGCCCAATGCATGTGATGCCCATTTATTACTATTTTATATTTTTGGTACGTGTATTAATACCAATCATGTCTAAATAAATTTCTAGTCAAAATAATATTTTTGACAAAAATATTACTTTTGTCCTAGTTTGTGTCAGCGTCGTATTTTTCTTAAACAGTTTTTTTAATAAACTGAAATCATTATTCAACTGAGCAAAAAGCGTTTATGATAGAAAGTTGTTTTCTCAGCGACCCTATGGTCAATGATGAATGGTCTTATTCAGTGCAACTTTGTTTACAAGAGTTTCAGCTTCAGTTTTCGCAGTTGTTGATTATAAACTATTTCAAGAGTGAAATTGTTTCGGTAAACTGGAAGCAACGAGTAAAAAAGATAGCGGAACGCCAACAAAACGTACGTACGGAAGTTGTTGATGCAGTTGAGGAAATATGGAAAATGAACCAAAAACTTCTCGCCGTTATTTATCTCAACAAGGATTTACATTTATGCAGTGATTTCTGTTCTGGCTAGTAATCCGTCACAAAGGCTTCAGCTTTGTGAATGTACTCCAAAATGTAATGAATGGACTAAAAAAACACAATCAGAATATTATGTCATGTCATGATTCATGAAGAAGGTGGTACCGTGCGATTGAAAATAAAAAAAATCGAGAAGGCTTTAGTTTGCAACACGTAAAAATTTAATTCAAATGTCATCAAATGTCATTACAATAGTAACTGTCATTATTAATTATTGACTATTAAAATATGCTATGTATTACAATATGTTCACTTTAGAGCAAAACATTTTGTGTGTTTGTGCAGTGTTACTTCAGAAATGGAGAAAGACTTGAGAACGGCGAAAGGTCCTATTCGACACCTCGAGTTTTTGAGAAATTTCAACAAAAGTTTCCGGACTTCCAAGGAACTTACCAATAACTTGCCTTGATTATTTTGTTTTTCCATACCTGAAAAACGACGTGTTCAGAAACAGGCCTGACACAATTCCCGAATTAATGCAAGTAATTAGTAATTACTGATAACTGCAATTTAATTGATGTCCTGACTTTGTGAAGGTCATTTGAAAACATGAAGCGGATGGAGCTCACCGTTGAATAAAGACGCGGGAGTTAAATCTCTTTGTTCCATTGCACTAGGTGAGGAAATTCTTTTAGAACCGACAGATCACACATAATTTACTTCTTTATGAAAATTAAGATTTCAACGTTCTTAAAATCATTAACCTAACTTTTAACACTGACATCTTATAATTAAAATCTTAACTAATTGCCAACTGAAATTTTTGGTGACAGCCAACTCAATTTTTTTCCGATCTCACAGTAGATACTTTCAATACATCGAGGTTATGTTTGGTTTTTATCGTTAAAATTTTTTGAGTTTCATCATGAATTTTTGATAAACTTTGTAAAATAGTAATAAAATAGTGCCTTCAACTTATTCAGAAAACAACAAAGGCTTAAACAACATAGTAAAAAATCTGTAATTGTGAGTAATAGTATAAAATGAAATATCAAAGAAGTTGCTTAAAATGCCTGCCATCGTTTGCAATGCAAGCTTCAGCACGATATGCCCAAAAAGGCTGACTCCATTCAGAATGCCTTTGTTTTGACGAATTTCCTGAGCGACGTTTTGAACTCGCAGCCAAACTACTCCTACAAACTGAAAACTCTCAGGTGATTTGCAACACGTCGAGTACTTGTTCGTGGCTGGTTTTCAATTTCGTGGAAAATTTCTTCTTTTGCAACTAAAATGCGATCTTCTCGTTGGCGGAAACGGTACTTATTCATTTCGAAATGCCCGAAATCGCGAAGATGCTGCACAACGTTTACAAAGTAAGCAGAATTTCCGTCCTAGCTCTGAATGTACACAGGCTTCGCCCTAGATCGCCCCATATCGGTTTTCTTCAGGTTTTTGTGATTTAAATTGAGGTTAAGATTGAGGTTCTCTTGTCAACGTAATTTTGAATTAAATAACAACAAAAAAGTCTACTATCACTTTTTTTATCAATTTTTCTTATAAAATTCAAAATACGTCTGGTCTGGACAAATCTCGAAACAACACAAATATTGGTATCGCGCGTTCAAATGAAATTCTGGACTGACTAGGCCTTGGAAAAATTAAACCGTTTTGAACAGTGTAAAGTTTGAATTTCCCGCCGTTTGAAAGCTGTGAACATGCTCCAATTAATCTATGCTTTGAAAACGCACAACAATTGAAGGTTTCCAACGCCTTCCCAGCCCAGGATTTCATTTGAACGCGCGATACAATTCTGACTGTGTCTACAAATCTTTTCGACGTTTCTAGATCTGTTTAGGTAAAACGCGTTTCGTGCTTTGTCCGTAACATGTATGGCGTTTACACAATATTTCATTTGTAAAGTGTCAAATAAAATTTTGCTAAAATTTGCTAATTTAATAAACAATGGCTCTTCTATCATTTTTGAGATATTTGATTGAAAAATACAATAGAATTGAAAAGATTTTTACAAGTCAAAATAACCAATACTGTAAGTAATACCTGTTCACGTTGGGAAGAACAGCTGTGGTGCAAATGACCTGACCTGTTACAATGACAACTCATATGAAAGTTAATGCCAAATGCGTGCGATTTGCACCACTGATGTTCAGTCCAAGTGAACAGGATATAGAGAATCTTATTCACATTTAAAATTTTGACTGATATGAAATTTATCGCTGAAGATTTTGGAAAAAAAAGCACGCAAACTTTTCAGGGTGCGAACCTGATATTTTCTCCAACCTGATATTAGGTTTCTTATCGTTAGATATTTGGTACCGCTTTTAACATGACCAAACTTCACCAATCACCCCGCATAAGTGTGCAGTGTGTACAGTTTTGGTTGCAAGCGATGTCACTGTTGTCAAACTTTTTTGTGTGTCACATATATCCCCATTAACGTCTTTTCCGACCAAGCCTTCACACCACCATTAACCTCGATGTTGACACGTTCATCTGCAGTGCTATTACATCAACAGTCTTTTTTTTTAAATGCATTAGTGTCGGTTAACTCTTACTTTATCTTTTTAATTTCCTAACATACCTATCCTAAACTGACAGTTTTCATTAAATGTACTGAAAAAAGTGTTCATCTAAAATTGACCGTGACTATACTCACAAAGAAGAATAAAGCCTAAGTTTCTCCGGTCGTATAAAAGCGCTTTTTACTCAAGCACGAGTCATTTATTGCTTGATTTCCAGCTCAACTGACAGGCGTACATTAAAATTGTCACGGAGTATTCACATTGTGATGAACAAAGCAAGGCCAATGTGTAATTAAAATTAAATTGAAATAATACGGACAATTTGTAATTGCCGCTTCATTTTATTCGAGATGATGCGATGGAGATTGTGTAGAAATCAAATAATAAATTTATTCGTGGTAGCCTAAAGAATGAAAATACAAGACGGGAAATACGAACCACGTGCCCGTTAATGACAGTAAATTATTCGGCAATCAGGTTTCAGTAAAATATTCATTTTCGATCACTGATAATTCGGCTCGTCGCTAATGAGCCAATCATATCGGTTTATTTGTAAATTTGTACGGAATTAATCAACGAATGTTTCAGTTCAATTCATCACTCGCCAAATCCTCCTCCACGAATGAGACTCACAATCGCGACGTTCAGATGAGATTCCATCCGATCATTTCACTGTCGCTTCTTCATATTATTGACAATTAATAACATGTGCATGCCATTTTGAACAGTAGCATAAACACATCTATGTGTAATGTGCAAACAAAGAGTCATTTGAAAAACCGAACACGTGCAGTGTTGTTGTGCATTCGGTGTTCTCACAACGACAATTTTTAAATTTGCTCCAAACGAGCTAGTTTACCTACCATACATGGGGACATACAAATAAGGCAACATGCCGGAATGATAAAAAACTGCATGGTCATGTTTTATGTGGAACACAATGCGCCACGATATGCACCAATAAAAATATTCATCGTGCCGCTTTTGGATATTTGATCGGGGAGGAAATATTGTGGTAATCTCTAGGTTAACGTGGGGAGACGGAATTTCGAACAAACAGAGGCGAAAATGGACGCGAATAATTAGGAATTCGGACTTTCGGAAATGAATAGGTTTAATTCTGATGACATTATTGGCACACAATTGATTGCTGTAATGAACGCGCATTAGCATATTTATATTTTGAATTTTCGCTGCCCGCATTTAAATAAGGTTTTAATTATTCATTACAGCAATCAACGATTCGTGTAGGCCATTCTCGATGAAGTTCCACCGTTACATTATTTGCTCCACCAAATACTATTTGCTATTATTATTAATATTTTCATCATTTTCAATTTAATTTTAATTGCGTTGTTTACCGATAATTATCGATAAATCACTACTGCTTCCCAACACAACGAAACTTGGGCTCGTCTGCAACAATTGTTGCCGTTGATAGCCTAGTATTTAGCGTCCGAAATAATGAAGTTTTCACTGTTCCCACAAACTTTATTATAGAGGGCGATTGCAAGCCCGACAATCTAAAAACTCATAAAGCAAAAACTTCTGGAAAGTTTGTCATTTATTTACGACGCTACAATAGTCTCTTGATACAACTTTCACAATTTGGTGTTACTGAAAGGCGCTGATAATGGCCAGATGGCCGCAAGGGCAAAGTCAGATAAAACACTTGTTTGAAAGAGATATCAGATGCTCGGTGTTAATTCTGAATTTCGACGAACTGAACCAATCAACAATACAATTTTATTTTTTAGAAACGTAAACACATCATTTCCGCGCAACTAATTCATATTTTTAGACTCATTAAAATGCACTCATTGCAATTGAAATGAGATGTTTCGTTCGATGCGATCTCATCCGTCTTAAGCAACACTTTCGTACTTTCGTTATCGGTTACTTAAGCGACTCTCTCTCCAGACTCGCTTATTTTGTTGCTTATATCCCCTTTCGAGCAGGACATCTGCTTGTCATCACTACACTCGAAATGTTCAGAACTCCTTTAATAAAGAGTGCTCGTCTGAAAACCGTCATTTTTGACAGTTTATCTGTGCGATATGGAGAAGCACGCCAGATATTTATTTTCAAAAGTCGTTGTAAAACAAGAATGTATTTACTATTTCCCTTGCGTTGTTCGATATTAGTTTTGTTAAATTACTGATGCAGATTAAATATTAAGAAATCGATATGTCGTTGAATATTTAAACGAGCTACATTACCGTCAGTGTATCGAGGAGCTGCCGTTGCAAGGGATGGTGCTATTTAATATTTCAAAGGGGTGGCGGTACGAGGGTGTAATTTTCGCTATTGTCTCAAGTGGCATCGGAGCAACTTTAGCGGAATCAAAATTTAAAAAGATTGTAGTAGTTTTCAAGTGTCTATCTAGTCTTTGGGGCTAGCTCTATCTGTTGGTGGATCAGTTATTAGTAGAGAACTGTGGCATATTTGCCTTGAGCGTCGAATAACTTGTGGGATTTTCAACAATGCAGCTCAAGTTGTTCTTGTTCCATCACGGATTTAATTGCTTTGTTTTGAGCATATAAAAACAGAAGCTAACGATCTAATTATGCTAGGATGGATAACGTTCCCTATTCAAAAGCATGTAGCGCAGTGCTTCGTCGTAGAAACCACGTAACAGTTTTACTAGAGCAGTTAAGTTTGACAATAACAATAATTTGTACGAGACTATCGCATTATTCTCTTTGTTTTGGGTCTGTTATGGTGGTGTCGGTAGGCCCGGGGGGTGTTTTATTGAGCGGCGCCCGTTAAGCTTCTGGAATTATGCGAGTCCACAATGTGTATGTGTATGTGTATACTCGTTTGAGGTTTCTTGCCCGAGTTACATTCCTAAATCATGTCTTACAACTGGGGCTTAATCCTCGTTTCCAACCCTCTAATAATGGTCCTTCGACGATATTCCTCGCCGCTCTTGACGACCCGCCGACACGCACGACTTTATCCGTTGCCATATCGCAGAATTATTCACGATAACATTACAAGACGGGCTTTATTTTCGGACACGGCGTTCTTTAAATAGATTACACCCATTTGAATATAAATACACTAAAACATTCCGACTCAATTACTCACGAGTCATGTTAGGTCGCACAACAATGTCTTCCTTTTTAATTGGTAATTTAAAGGAGACTTTCGTGCCGGAGGCTATTTTGGGACTCTTATTCGTCAACTTTTGGCCGAATCGTGTTTCCATTTTAATTGAACGAAACTGTTTTTTCAGAGTACAACGAAATGACAAATTAAAGTTCCATCAAAAAATTTTCGGCGTGTTTGCTCTGCTTTTACACGAAAGCGACAGTTGCTTAATGGAACAAGAGCTTTTACCTTATCGACTCTAAGCATGCTTTAGAGTTTAGACTCTAGACGAGCGAGTTAAATTCGAATTTGTAGTTTGACTATAACGGATTAGAATTCGGGATGTGTATTTATTAATACTTCATCATCAGGTGAGAAGTATGTTGTTTTCTACCCAACACCAAAATGAAATAATTTTTAATCATTAGGTATGTTCAATTTTTCATTCACTCGGCTGCGCCTCGGCCAGAAAACTCATACTCGGACGAAAAAGATGGACTTTTTTTTGGCCTTGATACACAAATAACTGTTTCAAGCTTGATCTAACATTAGAGCAAAGGAAAGTGTTTTCAGTTTTTACAATATTTTTTAAATACATATCTCTTTTATATTCCCATTCTGTAAACTTTGTCCAAGCTATTTTGCTCACGAATGTTGCTTCCAAAAAAAATGTTCAAAAAAAATAGCGAATTTTTTTTAATGCAAAATTATTAGAAAAATTCTGGTCATTGTTCACTTTAGCTAGTTCTGGAATTTTCGCGTTTTTTCTGGCTAGACAGCCTCAGAGCGTCCTCCTAGATCGTTTCCCACCATTCGAACCTTGTGCAAATGAATTTTCCTTGCCCTTTAGTTGTACTAAGATATTGGCGCGAACTTGACGCGACCTTGAAACACAACAAGAGAGAAAAAAGGCATTTGCACAAGGTTTGAATGGTGGGAAACGATCTAGGAGGACGCCCTGAGCCTATCTAGCCAGAAAAAACGCGAAAATTCCAGGAGTAGTTAAAGTGAATAATTACCAAAATTCTTTCCTAAAGATCGAAGAGAAAAAGCGAAAATTGAGCGTTTCAGATTTATAACGTTTTTTTAAAAAACTATCTAAGCGCTAGAACGATTTATTTACCAAACTGGTTATAATTCTGAAACTGAAAGTTTTTTTTATCACCTTAACAAGATACTAAATTTATGAGCTTTTACTCAGTAGGAGTTAAAGTCGATCTTATCGCTGACTGACATATTTACGAGTATATCGTTACCTTTTTTATCAAAATTTCAATTGGAATTCTTCAAAGGGTAGAGAACATTTTACTCTTTGTCTCCACAATGTTTATCACTTCGTGTCAATTTTTTTTTTTGTTTGCCTGCAAATAACAAAATAAGATTATTTTTAGTTTCCAATACATCAAAAACTTCTTCTTATAGACTTTAGTTTTACCAAATATCATCCGATATTTCAAATTCATTTGTCAAAAAAAACTTTGTATCAAAGTTTAGTCAGTTTCAGCTATCTCGGAAAATTTTAGTTGTCCTTATCATTTTGTGCTGCAATGTAATTATGGGTTGCGAGTTAAATTAAGCAAATAATTATTAAGAGCATGTCTCAGGAAATGTCTCGGTGATATTATTTTTTCATCGACAATACAGGAACTTATAATGCAATACAATTAATAATCAACTGAACCACTCCCTCGAAATTGAGGTTACACTGGAGTTGTTAGATTAGTTAATGAGGGTACAGAAATTGTTTTCCATACAAGGTCTATCGCTGTGTTATTAGGTACGTATTGATCACTACCGTTTATTTATTCTAAGTTGCTTTTGTCAGTGTGAGAATCTGGGAGTTCTTTCAAGTAAAGTTTGTGTTTTCCTCTACTACTCTAGTTCTTTTCTTTCATTTCTATGAAAGTTTACAGATTTTTTTGGAACATCTTACAAGATTAGCTTTCAAAGTGCTTGCCATTTCTCCTTTTGTGTTTTCATTTCATTTATGCCATTTCATAAACATAACTTGATATATTCTCAAATGCACTTTAACCAATTTAAAATACGAAAGCTCCGGAGTTTTACAACTTGTAGTACAAAAATTCCCCCTGAATAATTTTACTTTCACGTTTGTGCTTTTGTCGGGGTACGAACGCCGCCATCGCTCCTCTAATTCCCGAACACTTCGGTCGGTTTTGTTTAGTTAAATAACTAAATTGAAACGCATCGAAACTTGGCCGAAAAAAGCAAACCGGAATTAATTGGTCAAATTAGGGCGTCTGCTTTGTGTACCCTCACCCTCGTGTGCCCTTCTTGGGCCGGGGTGGGAACGGCGAGCCGAACCCCGAACAATTCCAGTTCTGGTTCGACTGTGCCGGAGTTCGGTGGCTCAAAGTGACTAAATGTTTTAAAATGGAAGGTGCCGTGTGTTTTATTGGCGGCTTCCTCTCGTTAACGCTGTGAATTGAATAACTAAATTCGGCTGTGTCTTCGACAAACAACTCGTCGTCGTCTTTGTCGCCGCCACTTTGGATTACGTTCATGGGTAAATATGTTGCGCATATGTTTGTGATTTTTGCCAGTGTGAACGGGACATTATGCCCGAGGTGACGTCGATGCAGGGCCCGCATCACAGTCTAAACAAAAACAAAAGAGACCAAAATGATGCATACATCATCGTGTCTTCCGAACAATGGCCGACGCACTTGTACAGGAACTAATGATTCATTACGGGAAGCGAGGATGGGGGTGAGGGGCGGCGAAAGCTGAACCGAACGGGTTGGCCACCTGAAAAAATGTAGGCTCCGGGGGCTCACAGAATCCGGAGAGGGCATGTCCAAAATAGACGCCCAAAATAATCGAAAATGAAAAATTAAATTCGTCTTGGTTCTTCCTTCTTCAGAGCGAGCACTTTTCTTCACTTCCTCATCATAAATATCCACATATTCATGTGAAAATAATTGCTCGTTTCCTTTCAGTGATTTTACTGGTGAAATTCTTTTGCCTCTCTGATAATGTCGATCTAAACAAACGCAACGATAGATTTTTCTCAATATTTGACCATGTGTGGGGTAGATTTCAGACCTCAAGGTCAGTTTCTTTGACTAGGCAATAGATGTGAAGAGTCAAAAGCATTAACAACGGTCCAGTGGCGTCTTTCAGACTGCACTTGTATTGTCAAAATAATGAGGCGATGAAAAGGGACGGTACAGGGTGTCAGAAACTCAGAATCATGTTTTTGGTTTATGTTATCTGTAGAAATAGTAGCTATTGCTAGGAGCTTCGTAAGAATCGCGTTCTCTTTAAAAAAATTTGTATGGATAATCCTGTCGATTCAGGGCCTCTGAGGGGTCGGCAGGGTCGGGGTCGTGCGCCGTTTTTTGATAATAAAATCCACACCATCCATTTAAAATCAATTTATGTGTGAGCGCATCGGGGGAGGTTACGCGATCAACATCGATTCCGTCCTCTCAGCGACCATTAGGAAGCCTCCCGTCGATCCCGCTCAATTAGGAGTACTTCGGTGAAAAACCCTCCACCATACCTGGCTTTTAGCCCGCCGTCACGTCCTTTGTGCGAATAAATTCGAGCGAATTTAATTACTTATCGCGAATGCTATAAATATTCACAGGTGGTGGCGGCACACAAACACGATTACTACATGACGAACAAAACTGCATTCATTTCGCATAATTTAGGCCCGCTCCGAGTGCCGTATTAACAATACAAGAGCGAATGCTGTTGAAACCGCGGAATTTGTGCTGCGGCAATTCCCTCTAAGTGCACCTATGAATACGCACACATATGTACATTACGGTGGTAGACAGGGGTACATGCGTAGACGAGTCAAGTTTACACAACGGAGCTATCGGTAAATAGTATGTGCCCAGCATCCCATCTAACGCTCTGGATTAGTGAATTAGTATCGATTGTGTACTCTACAAAGCAAACACAATGCCGCATTCGATTCCGGCAGATAGTTGATTTGCTATAAACTTATCATTACGAACGCAAACATGACAAGTCAATTGTAGTCGGGCCCTGTGCAAAGCTCACACTATTAATAATAATGATGATGATGTTCACAGCTCATCAGGAACGAGATCTTTACGCTCGCCCAAAAAACGGCACCCCGTCACCCTGACTGACAAAAAATGCGAAAAAACAGGGTTTTATTTATATTTTTATCTTTAATAAAAACGGCCCGTGCTTACGCACTAAACTCAATAAAATATTAAAATTTTACGCTCATTTTCGATATCTGTTTCTTCTTGACTTCTGTGTTCCCGCCTACGTCTTTGTCGTTCTCTATTTTCTGCTCTTTGTCGCTCAAGTTCGTCTAAATTATCCATTATTGTAATATTTTTCTTATAAAATTAATGACAGGTTTTACTGTCAAAAGGGACGTGTCATAGCAACACAGTTTCGTGGGTACCGCCATATTGTGACACGAAACGGACACTTATTTGCATTATACAGAGTGATCAACAAGAAACCAAATCAAGAGTGCTACCTCATCTTTTGTTTTATCGAAACGTATTTCTATCATGGATCAGCCGCTTTTAATTACTTGCTGTGCACTCGTTTTGTTGGTTGCCTACCTCTCAAAAATCTATCATTAATTGCCTTTATAAATATAAATTTTTTGTAATTCATGAATAATAGATTTAAAAGCAAGTTATAATTAATTATTATTTATTATTGATTAAGGAAAAAACACACAGTTACACAAAATTCCTTCATAAGGCACAATCTTGAGTTACAAAATTTTAAAAATAATTATTTTTCACAATTCTTTGTTTTGTTGTTTTCTGTAAGTGTAAAAGTTATTATTTTCTAATTTTTGGGTAATTGAGAACATACTCGTATTTTTCTAGCAGTGTTGAAAACATTTAAATTACTCCAAGGTCAAAAAATAAGTTTTCACAAAAACTGCTCAAAATGTTCTCCATTGTGGTCCATACAGAATCAAACTCGCCTCTCATAATTTCAAAAACCCTTAGGAAGCTGTCAATTTGTTTAGGGTAATGTGTGGGTTTTATTTCTTGCAACCCACAAAGCGGAACAAATTAATATTCTTCTTAAAAATTTCCTGATAAGTGCCATAACACAATTTAACTTGCTGTCTTAAACGCCTTATGAAAGTTGAGGGATGTTCCTTGATAATTTGTTGAACATTTTGCACCATTTTTAAAATTTGAACTAAGGACTGACCTGACTTCTTCTTAATGATGGATTATGATGTGCTAAAATTAGGCACTATAATTTTAAGACATTGATAAACTTGTTGATAACCAATACCATCAGGTTCGGACATCTGGCTTGAAATTCTTCGGTGTAAGGGGGTACAAAGTAAGGCCAGTCTTCATTTTCTTGTTTCACCCTCTTTCGAAAATAATCTAATAAAAATGCCTTCTCTTTAATGGTAATACCCATTTTACAACTTATTTTGGGATAATTATTGCTTACAACTTCGATAAACGTCTGTAAACGTTGCCGAAATCGAAGATTTGTTTTCTAGGTTAAATCACTTAAATTGTCAACAACAACAACCTTGAATTTTGAAATGTGACATTTCAATGAAGCATCTCCGTACCAGTGGCGTCGCGTTTGGCAATAAAAATGATAATTTACTTACTCTTACAAATGTAAAATGTTGCTCTTGTTAATCTTATAAATTGTTTCCCTTATCTTATAATAATAATAAAATGCACAATTATAATTCCAACGTCTAAAATTCATAAGGTATCATTTTTTATTAAATAGCGTTTGAAACCATAAATTGTCTACGCCCATGTTTTCACCGCTTATGTGCATATGATTTTGCTACGACGTGACCGATAATTTGCAACGCTTGCTCTGATTTGGATTCTTGTTGATCACTCTGTAGTACATATTAAAGATACAGACAAGTTTAATATGGATAATAGAAAGTGAAATTGAAATAAACTCAAAAAACATTTACGAGGAATAACAAGAATGAAGTGGTTCATCACACTTCATTAAAAAACTTTATACAACAATCATTTAAATTGTTTTCTCATACAGCTCACTTGAAACTACCACAGTAAGTATCCTTTATTATCGCTTAGTAATCAATTATCAACATTAGTGATTACACAATACAAAACTGTAGGGAATGAATGTAAACATGTAGCTACAAAGAATAAAATCTTGCCATGGGTATTAATTTTGATTTCATCTTAAATACGTAGTAGACAATTAGACATTTTAGGAAAATTAAAATTATGTTGGAACGATTTCCACACTGCCTTTGAATTTTTAATCAATAATATGGAAATAGAGGGATTTAACGTTATTCTCTTATTCGTTATTTTTTTAATAAACATTGTAACATGAAATTGTATTAAAATATGTAGTTATTTACGAAATGAGTGCAAGAAAACATTTTTCGCGTATGAGTGCATTATTTGAGGCACGAGCGTCGAAGGAGCGAGTGCTTCATTTGCGCGAGTGTGCTGAATACGTCTTCTCGCATCAGTCGCATCGAAGTTCGTACAATATTTTTTGAAACGAACATTAGATCTGATTTGTCGTACATATACCCTTTATGAAAAGGATGGCGCTTGTCTATCCGATTGCTAAAGTGTCAATCGAATTAATAGCGATTTATTTTCACTCTTTCGAAATTTTCATCATCCAGTTAGGAGAAATGGCGTTTTGTAAACCAGTTTATTATTATCAAGTCAAATTATTTTCAGAATGCTCAAAAGGCGAATGCTTTTTGGATGATTTTGACGCACTAGTGCTTCGAAATGGCCTACGACCGCATAGTAGTGCGCGAACATCGAATTCGCGCACTACTATGCGCTTGCGAATTGTCATTTTGAAGGTAGTGAGTTCAAAAATATTTTTCCGAAATTATCAAATTTGAGATAAAACTGAGTGGTTGCTAACATGACGGTTTTTTTTTTAGTTAAGTATACCTAACAATCTGAATTTCAATAAAAATTGCAGTTTAGTAAATTTTAAATATACAGTATGTCCCCGGATTGAGTTTACAAGAGGGAAAAAAATTTTATTTTTGATTTTACGCAAAAACTTCAGAGGAATAACATTTTTTGCTTCATCTGAAACCCCCATTTCTGTTATTAAAAAGTCTTTTTCAACACAGAGGAAGACTTAACATTAAAATCAAAGAAAATGCAGAAAAAATATTTTCCTTTTTTTTGAAAAAATCAAATGATAATTGAATATAAAACTATTCTATTAACTATTCGCCGTTTTCTGTACATCATTCAACCCTGTATCGAAGTTTAAGCTTCTGAACACCCATGCCTGATACATTACTGTTGGGAAATTTTTCATTAAATTTTGTAATTATGTGACAAAAACCGGTCCAACATTGCATTAAATAAATTCTTTGTTCTAAAAACAACATTTTGCAACAGTAATAAGTTGTTTGTCAAAAAACCAGGCCAATTGTAATAAAATTTATAACATAAAAATTAATTCCAAATTAAGTCCAAATTTGAACAAAAAATGTTAATTTAAGAATACAGTGTATCAATACTGAGATTTTAATAACGGAAATGGGGGTTTCAGATGAAGCAAAAAATGTTATTCCTCTGAAGTTTTTACGTAAAATCAAAAATCAATTTTTTTTTCCTCTTGTAAACTCAATCCGGGGACATACTGTATATTACAGGAAAATAGTTTCAAAATAGTTGCTCTACTGTTTCGTTTGCATCCATTAGCGGCTGCTTTGTTAAGCTATTTAACCTTTTAACGATAAGTCCTGCCATATAACGTTAAAATTCTTGGACACCTATACCTACTTAACAGCTTTATTGTTGGCCAAACCAAATCAGATTTTATCATACAATTCTGCTATTTCCAATGTATCCTATTTTTGTAAAAGTAAAGTTAACTTTCCTGATCCAAAAAATTTCAATAATGGACAAAATACCGTCGATTTTGAAAAAAATCTTTTCCAAGACACTTTTCCCGCAATGTTCTTTTCTTCTCTTAAAAAGTTCGTCTAAAATGCTTGGGTTAATTTGATTCCTAAAATTTTCTTCAAGACATTTCCCACATTAATAGTATGTAGTTTATTTAACGAGTTCCTGTGTAAATTGGCCTTTTTTGGCATGAGTGGGCCAGTTTAACACGCGAGTGAAACGAGCGTTTTAAAGGCCCACGAGTGCCAAAAAAGCCCAATTTACCCACGAGCGAGTTGAATACAACATTTTTTTGTTCGACGAACCCCTTGAAGACTTCAAATCGCTTAAAATCTTTAAAATTAGCTTAACGTTTCGTTTTGACAAGTTGTGACATTTATCAAAATCCGTTCACACAGTAGAAAATTCTCAAATTCTGACAGTGTTGAACAAAAATAGTAGTTTATTTGACGAGTTCTTGTGTAAATTGGGGTTTTTTGGCACGAGTGGGCCAGTTTAAAACCCGAGTGAAACGAGCGTTTTAAAGGCCCACGAGTGCCAAAAAAGCCCAATTTACACACGAGCGAGTTGAATACAACATTTTTTTGTTCGACGATCCCCTTGAAGGCTTCAAACCGCTTAAAATCTTTAAAATTAGCTTGACGTTTCGTTTTGACAAGTTGTGACATTGATCAAAATCCGTTCACACAGGAGAAAATTCTCAAATTCTGAGTGTCGAACAAAAAATTATGTTTTTTATATTGCAACGGTAATTTTTGTTATTTCTTATTTCTCTTGTCAAGCAAATATTTGTTAAAACACAGGATCAACACGATTTCGAGTGCTCAAAGTAAAAATAATTTCCATTGTTTACTGCGAAAGCAAAAAAAATCTTGACCCGTCACCTTTAAACAATCAATAGACAGTTGTTAAACAGTTATGGACGGAATTAGATCGCTTTTTGCGATATTTTTTGACCCTCAATTGCAGTTTTAACATCAACCGTAATGTGTCAGAAGAGAAATACTGTGATACATTTTTAACGACAGGATTTTACTTTGAATTGGTGACGGTAAAGAATTTACGATCCTTTGGGGAATATCTCTAAAGTAATTATTGCAATCTGTGATGTAGATGTGTTGTTGAATGAAGATGTTCGGGGTGCTTTTAATGTCGGCGAATATGTCGTTGTTGGAGAGCCGACTCTGGATAACGCGGCGAAAAGATAACAATGACCGGAAATTCGGTTATTTCCGGATTAAAAATACGTCTCTCTTAAACTCCCCTCGAATAATACGCAAGAAAAACACAATTCGGTTACTTGATACGCGCAAGCCCTTAATTTCGAGCAAATTTGATATATACGGAGGAAAGTAACTTAATTACAGAGATTGTGTCTTTATATTTTAACAACGGAATTGGATTAAATGCGTTGCCTTCAAATTTAACAAACCCCGCCCCTACCACCGACACGATCCCTCACATTCCATTTATTTTTTTCATCTCTTTCTTTGCCTAAAAGGGTGGTAAATTTAGATGGATAAATATAATCCTGGCCGGAGTACAACTGCGTCAACAAGGCCCGTCCGGACTTATTTCTGGAGATGGTAATAAGCCTTACAAGTGAAACGTGGGCAGGGAGTCCGCATCCAGCTGTGAGGGGTCTTTGTAATGGAATCCGGAGCATTATAACCGCGTGGGGCAAATGCACACTTTTTTCCATGCCCACGCATACGTAATTTTCGTGTACGGATTTCGATGCCTCACCCAAATAAAACTGTTTGTTTCTCCCACTTTGTTTATGGGCGCAATTATGCAACAAAGACGAGGAAACGGAGCGGATTAAATTACAAAAGCTCATCGTATCCGATTCTCCAAAGGGTGTTTACTTTATCGAAATATTGAAATCCCATCGAGTGAGACGCCGGATTGTTGCGCGAACATTATCAAGCAAATAATTACCGAAACTGTGGAAAAACATCGGTGTTTACCGAAAAGCCATTACACTGTTGTATCCCGTAAACATTTTCGCGCCTCCAGCCGCCGCCGCCATCGGCATTTTCATTAGTAAATGGAGAAAGTCAAAATGTGGTACACTGTTTACTCTCTGGTACATTCATTCAAATGTCAAGAGATTTAAAATAAACGCTCATAATAAATAGTTTACATTAAAAAGACGATTATTATTAACGACGAGATTTTATTTGATCTCTTTAAAAAAAACTGAAATTTCCGAACGAACAAGAACCTTACAATATTCGAGAGAAGTGTTTGTTTTTGTCTTGGGTGGGAGGTTTAATTTTGTAATATCAAATCGCGTGCTTCTGTCCCTCCAAGCTATGCATGCGTCCATCCTTCTTAGCATACCCCTTAAAGGTCGCAATTGTATATCCGCCATCTGGTGCCTTTCTTGTACAAGCAAATTCGACAGCTGCCCCATATTTACTGTTAGGGCAGAGGTTTTTCTAATTTCCCCAAATAAGGTCGATGGGGTAAAACTGTAATGTACAAGCTGTTCCACAACTAATGATTCATATTTCTAAATCTGCTAATTGAATATTTTAATTGAATTTAGCTGTGATCCTTAACCAAATAAGGTAGAATAAGGAGCTGTTAATTTTCTAAAAGCAGCATTTTAGAAAAACTTGTAGATTATGTTATTATTATTTTATTATTTTACTTACTAGATATGTAGTTGTTATTGCTTGCCTACTTCTCGAAAAATCTATTATTAATCAATTAATTAATTGATTATTAATGCTTTATTTTCAATGGCAAAACCCATTTTACCACTTATTCTAGGATAATTGTTGCTTACAATTACAGTGAACGTCTGTAAACTTTGACGAAATCGAAAAGTTGTTTTCTAGGTTAACGATAGCGCATCGTTGACGTTTCTTTGACATTTCACCGAAAAATCTGCTTACCGGTGGCGTCGCGTTTGGCAATAAACCTGGTAAATTACCCATTCTTACGAATATAAAATGTTGCTCTTATTTATTATAAAGTAGCATTTGAGACCACAAATTGTCTACGCCCATGCATTGAACGCTTATTTGCACAGGATTTCGCTACGACATGACCGATAATAACACAGGCCTGCAAAACAAAACTTTTTAATCGATGTTTTGATTTTGATAACTGATTTTGTATAACATTGGAGCCCTGATTACAAAAATACAATTCATTTTTTTGTATCACGTCAGGTTTTTTCACAATTAACAAAAAAAAATTAAGCAATTTATTTAGGAAAATAAGATGTTTATAATAATTCTTGGTTAATAATCTAACTAATTTTTTGTTCCTTATGAGAATGGCATCTTTAACGCTTTGTGAGGAAACTTCTTTTAATTGATTGCCTGCTGTATATTTTTTTTGGGTACATCGCGCAGTAACATCCAGCAAAAGTCTACCATCATTGATACGCTCCATCTTCCTTGATATCACCTCTCCATTTGTTTTATATCTTGGTCAAGACGTTCCCCTTGTTCCTCACTGGCAGCACCAAGATTTTTAGGAAAAAGATTTAAGTGCGAAAAGAAGAAATTCACTTTCAAACTCATATTACATCCCAAGATGTGAAAATTTTTAAATATGATTCTTAAAATATTTTCGTAGTCTTCATCTTTGTGATTTCCAAGCAATTTTTCTATGACGTTCTTAAATGCCGTCCAGGCATTCCTTTCAACAACATTCATAGAATTTTGAAAATCATTACCTTTGTACAAAGATCTTATTTGAGGTCCTAACCTCTTTTAATTTGGCATTGAAGAGATCTGGTAAGTTTGTACATTAATACTTGAAACATTGTCCATTTTTATCAAGAGGCTTTACAAATTGCTTCATCAAACAAAGTTTGGTATGCATTGGTGGTACCTAATACTACTTTTTTAGGATACGGCTAAATTATTTTTTATTATTGCTTCCCGGTACAAGTCTAGTTCTTAAAGGCCACTTCTTTTGAGTCCAATGCTTGTCTCGTGCCCGGCAGTCCCACTCGCAAATAAAACAAGGAAATTTCGAATATCCATATTGTTGTCCGATATTACAATATCGAAATTTTGAAATAATTCATTCATTCTAGGTGAACATTTCAATTTTAAGAAAAAACGATTTGTGAAAAAACTAGACGTGATAGCGCAAAACCAAAATCATTTTCGTAATCAGGGGGTCGAAATTGTTCAAAAACTGTCAATTTTATGCAAACATCGAAATCAGTGCAGGCTTGTGTAATTTGCAACGCCTCCTCTGATTTGTTTTCTTTTTGATTACTTTTAACTGCTTGCTTTGTTTTTTGTTGAGCATATTTTGGGCTTTTGATTTAGACGACTGCTTGAAGGGTTGTTGCAGTGAAACAGGCAGATCGTCGTGAAATAATTCGTAGGGCATACGTCTGGGGAGCATTCAGTCGAATCGTGATAAGCAGATAAGGGCGACAGTGCTTTGCCTATGTTGAAATAAATCTCGGGGGTGGAGAGCCTAAATCGCATTTAAATTAAAACTCTGCGTGTCCGTAGATAATTACTCGAGCCGGGTTAAATAATAATGAATATAATGTAAACCCTCGGGCATGTCAGATCTAATCGTAAACTTATCACATTACGGTTATTTTTAATGGGCTTGTTAAAAAAAAGTACAAACAAACAGCGTTCCCGGTCTAAATCCGTAACATGTGTGCTCCGGTATGAGATTTTAATCTCTCCGACGGCGAAGAAAAAAAATTCGGGAAGTTTCGTGCATCTGTCCGGACGGAAGAGGGCCCCCGGTCGGGTTTTACGTGGCGTTTTGTTACTTTAGATTGGGGCTGCATTAACGATTTTCGGAAAGTTCGCCGGAATAAGCCGTATAAAACTCACCTCCATCCGGCCGTGTAATAAAATGAAACGTTCGCGTTTAGCAGTTTTATAGGTGGATAGGACGGGCTGATCTCTCCGGCAGTTTCATCTCCCGGATCGGGGCTTATTCACATGCCGCTGAATTCGCAAAGTGCCGCAACTTTCCTCGTACAAGATATCCATGAATAACTTTAACCAGCAGCTCGCCACCGCCACAATTTCGCCTGGGCATAAGTTCCGAACGATTCTACCGACAACTTTGGCAGTTTGATCGAGGCGCCGCCCCCGCTCGCCGCGGAATCATTAGCCCGCGAAGGACGCCAACATTGCACCGCTCATACATCCGAAGTCTTCAAATATCTTTTTTTTTAAACTTAACTCTGAACTTTCTTTAGTTCTTCTTTTTCAAAATGTTTCTATTTCACAGTAGAAGCTCCAGCCCACTACATAAACCCTATTCCGACTATTATATTAAGCTACAAAACTGTGTTTTACGGCACCATAACGTAAGAAAGCTCAATTAGCCTAACACGCAGGTGGTCCAAAAATAATTTTTGAGAAAATTGACCATTAAAAAGCATTTTTCAATTAATTTTTTAAACTTCTTAACTTGCCCAATAAATTTACGAACAAAAGCGACAAAAACTTAAGGTGTAGGCGGAGAAAATATTTAGCCCTGAAGTTTAGGGGCTGTTAAATTTTTTACACTTAAATTACCCATCATCTCACAAAGATAAAGACACAAAACCGCTAGTAGGTATTCCTGTTTATGTCCACTTTGTAGGCACATTTTGATTCTCGAAAAATTCCAGGAATTTATTATTTACACCTTGTACAACCCCAAAGTTGTCGATGACTCAATTTGTTTTTTTTGGAAAAAAAATTGAGAGCAATTAGGTGCTGTCACCGTCGCTTGGGACTGTCAGAGTGTCAGAATGGTGACGTTTTGAAATCGTACACCCGTCGGTAAGATTAGGAGAGGGTACATGTAAGGGGGTGTCCGTCTTGCTGTGAAGAGCCTCTAATTGGGTGGGAGTCCTGGGATCGCTTTAAATCCAAGGAAGTAGGTCCACAGGGAGGCGCCTAGACGCAGTAAAAAGCAACCGAGTGTGCCGTTAGAAAGATCATATAACCATGTAATAATGTAGCCGTGCAAAGACGCAACTTTGTAAAATGATAGCCGTGATTAGGAGGAAGAGAAGTGTTGCCTCCCGCCACAACAGTAGCGTCTCAGCGTTATCAAGATTCAACCTCCGTCTATTCTTTGTTGAATAGATTAGTCTGGCCCAGAAGCCCAGTGATCTAACTCTTTGAAAATCCTCGGAAAGTGAGAAAACGTACCGAGGGATTTGGGTTGAGAGTCGGCAATTACTCAATGTCTGCCGGTGATGGAGATATGGGGCGATTGTTAAAGCAGGGAGCCCGGCACGACGAAATATTACCTTCTCCCGCATTTTTTAACGGCGGCCACCCCTTTGTTTTTAAATCGAAGTTCGGAGTGATCGGAGGGGCCCGGATGGGTTATGATAATTTCCGAGTGAAGGGCGAGGGCGCGCCGAAACCTCGTCGGAATAAGATTAAGAAATGATGAAGAAATATTAGCGCGCTTTGCCCATAAAGTCCGTTCCGGGCGCTGCAAATGAACGAGATTTATTTCCAGATTCGAAAAAACAATTCCGGGAGGTGGTTTGTTTTGAGATATGTCGGAATGGCAGCGGACCGACAATCCGGTAATTGAGACGAATGCAGCGGAGGGTCGCGGATTTCCGAATCGAGTTAATACCCTCTTTCGGCGCACACAAAAAAAATAATAAATAAATCCATACGGGGGTCCGCTCGGGTCATTAATAAATAATGGACGCTTTCTTATTAGATATCGATGAGGGAATGGAGGTCGCCTCCAGTATAGATTGCGATAGCGGTTTCGAGCGGCAGCGTCCCGAGAGATCGAAATGGATTCCCATTTCTCCGGGAGCTGGAGACAGCTCACATGAAACCGTCTTACTTCCGCTCCATCCGGTTTTCAATCAGGATGGGAATCAATAAAGGCCGGTCGGACGCCGGAGGCACAGAACACCTCGGCTACGACTACTTACCCCGCGGATCTTTAAAACTACCACATTTCCACCCTTCGATGATATTAAAGTTGCTCGAATGTCCTACGGCGCTCCGCCGCTTTATCCATCTCGGCCATCACAATTTTTTCACCGATTCAGCCGCCCAAACCAATTACACAGATTGAGGAATCGACAGCGAACGACTCAACATCCCCAGGACTCGCCCTAATAACCAACTCGACCCAACAAAAGATACATTTCAAAAGACACATCACACTTTCAATCGATCCAAAAAAAATACTGAACAGCAAAAAAATATACCATTTTCTTTCAAAATCAATCTTCTCAAAGCATCTTTCAAACTAACTACAGCGAAATATTGGTATTTAGCTTGAAAACACGTTTTCTCAATTTTTAAGTTAGGTATTTTTTAAATAGCAAAAAAAAAAGAACCCCAGCATCGCGGCCGGATTTATATTTATCATTACGTACATGTATTCCTTTCAGTAAAAATAACTTCTTTGAAGACACTTTTTTTTTATATTGTATGCGCCTACACTTTATGGCAATTTATTCATAGGAGGTTACGGATTACAGACAATACCGAATCTATAGTTGGCGCGGCGAACCAATGGAGTAGTCACGAGGTGTTCATGCGATAGTTCGTAGCGACGTCATGAAAAACCTGATTTACACTGCCTCGCCAAACTTGAGTTTTGTGCGGGAAATTTAAATCTTACTACTTTAAGAATGGATAGAAATTTAGGCTGCACCATACATCATAACGTGCATCCTTTAACCAATAGGAAACCATCCCCCGAAAATCACGTGAAGATCACTCCAGTTTATTACTCCACTGAGTTGCCGCGCCGACTGTAGTAAGCTATGAAGTAGTGAAGTTGCAACGGAATGCTGTTAATAATATTTGCAACAAATATGTTTAACACATAGGAGTATGTATTTCTTTACATTTGTAAAAAAAATTGTATATTATTTCAAGGAGTGTGTAATAATGCCTATTAAACACGAGGAGGGCGTAATAGCCATTACACACCAGTAGAATTCTATACCCTTTCTACGACATAGAAATTTCCACTGCCTGAATTTACATATTTAGTGAGGTCTCGTGAATGATTTCAAAATAATTATGACAGATTGATATTGTGCTATATCGTAGCAACGTGATGTTATTTCCAATGTTATTTTCCATTTCGCACTGGTTGCCATGACAAACCGTGACGGAAAAATATTCCCACATCCTTTACTATAGCAACTATAAACAGTAGGTAATTCTAGTTTGTTAAAATGGCACTTCTAACGTTAGTTGTAGAAAAAAAAAGATATAACCGCAGTGTTGTTATTTTCGTGTTATTTTTCTTGTAGCCATATCCGCATTACATACCGTGGATTTTTACTGTTTGCCTCCATTGTATAAATCAACCATTACCCTGGAATGAAAAACTCTTGTGACGGAATCCTGTTTTCGACATGATACCTACAGCTTTACCGATGTAATTTACTGTTGTTTGTGACAGGAAACCACGTTGAACACCTTGCAAATAGCGTTTTAAACTTGAACAAAACTTTTTACATAAATACCGACGCAATAAACCAAACCTGTAACAGAATTTACTCAATGAAAAATTTCCGTCATCCTCGAATGTCCCAGAGATGAGCAATCATAGTTATTTGTGCATCAAGGCCAAAAAGTGCATTTTTTTCGTCCGAGTCTGAGTTTTCTGGCCGAGGCGCAGCCGAGGCTTGAAAACAGGCGAGGAACACATCATTGGAAAAATTACAAATCTATTTTGTATCTACCTTTTCAAATAAATAAATTTATTAATACATACATATTAACATTTTTTTTATTGTATTTGTGATCAGCTAGAAATTTACTATTTGCAATACAATTACATACATACTTATTTACATAATTTATGGTGACAGGACAATTATCAGTTTTGTCGATTTCGTTGCTAACTTACTAAACAGACCAATAGATGGCGACACGGTCAGCGTCCGAAAAAGAGTTACTTTTCGTCCGCTTGTGAGTACTGTTACTGTTTTCATTAACGGTGCCTATCAATATCATTGTTGTATTTTGTTGCACTTAACTATCCTCCTGTGTGCAACCCTTGCTGAGGTAGATGTTGAAAAAATTTCAGTTCGAATATGTCGAGGGATCGGTATTTGAGCGGTCGGAGGCGAATGAAAACCGAAAGGCAAGAAGGTGCCACAAAAAGCTTCTTTTATTGAATTTAAAAGGGAGGTTAAGGAGAAATGTAAAATTAATCCCGGAACCCGGCAAGTTTCGTTGGAATTGTCGGGGAATTAGTAATGCGACCGCTGTTATTCCATGCTTCGTTAAATATGTAGGTGCGGACATTAAAGATGCATCGAGGAATTTCTGTGAGAAATTTTACTTTCGGCTTGTGTCAATGAAATATTCAATCGTCCGTTGAATAATTAACCACTCTTCGACCTGATTGTTTTCCGCCACTAATTATTATCAAACTCACGCCCAATTAGTTCCAAGTCAATAGAATTATGAACGGAACCGTCCGTGGGATTGTGTGTGCGTGCCAGACACCTTATCATCCTTTAATCAGTGATACGTTGTCATAGCAGAGCATTGTAATAAACTATGATCGATAAGATTTACAAAGCACCCAAGTATTATACGAGTTCTGTGCGAAGAGGTGAACGGCGATTGTGGGCGTGAATGCCCACATAAAAGCCATTAACCGAAGCCCTTGAATATTATCTTCGGAATTTAATTTTAAAACCAGGACCCGATGCCCTAATTGATGTTAATTGAATGATTGCGCCGACACGAAAGAAGAATAAGGCGAGACATCACCGTCGCCGCTTAAGAGTGGAAAGTTGTCGACAGATAAAAGGACTGTCAGGAATTGTGGTCATCGTCTCTAATTCTTCTCAACTAGAAAGTGCTGAGTAACACGGGGGTGGCACTTAACGAGTTTGAACCGAGTTACGCTTCTTTCGCGAAAAACCAATGCAACCCGCGTTTTCCCGCACAAATGGAGAGGATACGAAACAAACGTGCGGCCACCGTCCCTGCCCGATTTGCGCCCCGTCGAGTCGCGATAGTAGCCTGTTCGGAAATACCACTTTAATAACTAATAAGTTAAGTTATTCGGTGTTAACGCCAATTCCGCCGTTAGATGTTGTCGGTGGGCAGCGGCGGCCTATTCCCGGCGGCGTAATCGCGCCTCGAATCGCAATGAAGTACATTACGTTAACAACAAGCGGTTAGCATCGTTCGGGGTGCAGGTTTATGTGTATTTAACACGATCCGCTGATAATGAGAGTCGTATATTGAGGGTCGCGGCCTCCGCTTTAATAGTCACGCGATATTGTCACGAGGCAGAGATTTGAACGTCCGGTTGTCAGCGAGTACCTGCCCCTCGCAAATACCTGACGTTATCGCCGCCGCCGACGACGGCCATTCCAAGAACAATTTATCCGCGCCGGCAATTCATAAAGCGGCGACGCCGCATCGGAATGAAGAATTGCCCGGGCATAATGTAATCGACGCCGGGAGAATGGATGACCGATGGAGGACGTCCGCAGGTGGCGCCCCCCATCACTCATCCCGACCACCATCCATCTTGTCTTCTTTGTGAGCCGTGACCCTGGCGGACTCCGGGCCCGGCTTTAAAGCGAAACGCGCTCGTTCATTACCATCGGCAAGTCTCCCCAAAAACCACCACCACCCCCCCCATAAGTCTAGATAATGTCAAGCTGAGCTTCCACCGCGGCCACCTACGCTCAATTGTTTTTGTTGTAAAGTCTCCGATTTGCTATAGCAATAGATCGAACACCAGGAGTCAACTCAACGAGATGTATTATTAGTACTGTCGGCACAAGTGACAAATATGGCTGGATATTGCTACGAATTGGATACAATTTATGGCAAAAGAAGGCTATTCGGGACAAATTGAAGACGTGCTGTGCATTTTGCAGATTACACCGTGTAAATATCGTAATCGGGTGAAACAATATCCTGGAGAAATTATGTAGCGCTATAGCCGCAGCGCTTACCCTTTATGTTAGAGTTAAATGATACTTAGATTGTAACGGCAAGGATTATTGCCTCTTCGGCATAATCCTTAAAGCGGAAATGAATTATCATTCATGGGACAGCGTTTCAGCCGTAATTCCGTGTAATTTTTCCTCAATAGTCTTTGATTTATGACGACCATTCGAAATAATGACGTAAATTGCTGTTGCAATTAAAACATTTACAGTTGCAGATGTTGTCAGATTTGCCGTTACTGAATTCAGAGAGAGAGACCAGAGTAAGAGTTGTAAGTCGTCAATCTTTTAATCCAATTTCAAACATTCAGAATGAGCTGTGGTGACTTGCCAACTCTCCTCGAGTGAGAATTAACTTCGTAGAGCCTATTAAAAACTAGTTTATACCAAGTTGTAAGCAGTTCAGTAGTCTAAATAATGTTTTCTTAGATGTTTCATGCAACAGCTCGGCGATTACCGAAAGTACATTATAAATAAATACGGCAAATTGTAGTAATTACAGTTGTTTGTTGTTGTTACGCTTAAACTACTTTGAGATCGTTTGACAAACTTTATTTCCTTCCGGTACTAAATACTGTTTACACTTCTGGTGCACTTGTCTCGACATTTTATCTTCTCATAACCTGTCGATGTGATTTTTTTCACAAATCAGTAAGTTACGCGAAACATTCCTGTTTCGATGATTTTATTTTGGATGAAATCTTCACCCACGTACTGCATGCATCGCGAATTCATAAAACGATTACAACGGAAGCGCATAAAATGTAGCTGAAAACTTGTCCGTTATACTCTACATGTCTTTGTTTTAACGACTTTATCCACTTTGTCGTCTAGAGATACGACATCCTTGTACAAAACTTTGTTTAAGACTTTTTTCCAATATCAGGTCATAAAATCTGCTCTAAAGTTGGTTGATGGGGCTGAAATACACCTTCCATCTGTGAGCAAGGACGACGACATACGCAGAATGGATGTTCAAGCTGACCTAAAAATTGTAAATCGAAATATAAATTGTAGCAAAAGTGTCACAGTGGAGAAACTGGAAGAAGAAATTCTTCTATATAATTTGAAGTAACTTATGTGAAAAAGTTTATTCTAATGATATTTTATGCCTACATGTAAATTTTTTGCATATCGTAATGATAGTAGCACTTTTTTACACGCAAAATCGTAGTGAAAGTAGTACTTTTTTGCACCATTTTATTCCATCTCATTGGAGATGATTGTCAAAGCATACCTATTTTTTTTTTGTAATTTTTCATAAATCCTTTTAGACCAAATTTCTCAACTTACATCGATATGCATAAAAATACTCGTAGTGTGTGCAACACGTTATGAAAGTCTCTTTTTTGCACTCATTTGCTTGATTAACTCGGGCAACGCCTTCGTTAATCAATCTGCAAATTCGTGAAAAAAGTATGACTTTTTTAGTTTCACAAATAACTATTCCAGAACAAAATTCGAAAAAAATAATTCCCTTATTTTAACAAAAAAATCAAAATTATGAAATTTCAATTTGACTGAGCGGAAAATGTATGAGTGAAAAAAAAATTGAGCTTTGAACATCTTAAGTTCGGTATAATTTTTACTTTACTTGTCCTCTGCAATTTTTGCGAAATAATAAAAAATATGTGGCACCAATCAGTATTGTCATAAATGTCAAATGTCAAAAGTTTTGAAGTTGAATATTCTCAGAAGGAAAATATTTCTAAATGCGTCTGTAACAGTTGCTTTTAAAGTTCTGGTCAATCACTTTTGCCAATGCAGCTCGGTCGTGTCTCCTGCGTGAAAATAGCTCTCGTGCATTACACACACTCGTGTTACTTATCAAGTAGCTACACTGCTTTGGTAAAATTATCGACATAACTTTGGTAACTCTTACAGTTCTAGCTGTCACATTCCAGACTCTCGTACAATTTCAGCCCGGATTAAAGTGTCAAGTATAACTTTACTTATACCCCCCATATTTCAACTTTCGTTCTTCACATTATTAAATTATGAAAAAGACAACGAAAAAAATGGGATCGTTGACGTTGGGGGAACCACCGACCCTTCGTGTCGGTTGCGGAACAATCAGGCTCGCCAACATAAAACAATCAACAATAACAGTTCCACGTGAATCGTCGGGCGATTCAATTTGGGTCTGTTTTGTATTTCGGTTGTACGACGTGTCCGTCGACAGTGTCACATCCCGTCGTAACGTGGCATTAGTGAGGCGTGCACGACCGTATTAGGAAGTGACCGTCTCCCCTTGGCAATTCCGGGTCTTTATTTTTCGGCTTTTAATGAAGGATCGGCACGATCTCTAATCAAAACTGTAAGGAAACGACGGTTCTGCCCCCGGATAGGCGCTAATACGGTGTCGTGTTCGCCTGACCTGGCCAAACAATAACTCCCTGTTACAGTATGATTGCTGCTGCCAGATTTGTTATTAGGGGACACGCAACGGCCGTGTTCAGCTTTGTAATCAGCTGTCGAGCATGCAAAGTCACTTGTCAGTCAAACGTTCTACTTTATTGCATTTCGCAACCCCCGCCCCAATTAATACCGTTTATTCTGTTTCAGGTGAGTGTTGTGCTGAAGACGTGCTCGTCGCCTAATTTCTCTCTATTAGTGCTCTGCAGTAAGTGATGTGTATAATGTAGCGGGGTATTGTGGAGTGGGTTCAAATGGCATGCAGGGTTCTGTGTTGTGTCGTGTGAGACATGATTAAATTATAGAGATGTAACTCTGGCGTTAATTTAACGCGGAGAGCGATTATTCCGCCGAAGGCTCCGCACGCCGCCTGCGAAAAAGCCACTCAACCGATCCCGCAGGACGGCGGCGACGACGGATACACTCGTATGATGTGTGCTGAAGAACATGAATCACGTCACAAAACGTGATATGTCGCGGCGATGGGAAGCGTACGTCCGTGCGATGCGTGCGAGGTCGACTAGTGAACGCCTACCTTAAGACCACGTAGTTGTCATGTTTGGCGCCCGATAGGTGGAGAGGCGCCGCACCAAACGGATATGGAATTTTTATTTAATTATTTTGTCGAGGAGGAGTCGCCGCCGCTCTCGCCTCTCCTCAGGAGCATCCTGTTCGGAAGGAGGCCGAATCGTTCTGCAATTAGCGCATCTTGCGCGTCTCCGCTAACGATTCCCTAATTGCGCCATCACACATTGTTGCGGATTTAATAAAGCGCAGTCCGATCGGATCATTAACGGCCCCGGGTCCTTTGTCTTCGGCTCGCAGCTTTCATTAATGGAGGAAAGATGCGGCGTAATTGCTTCCGTCGCGGCGAATTACAGTTTTCAATCAAAATCGCCCCCGATAAAAATTCCCGAAAGAACGCCCCCGTCCCCGGCACCGGCTAACGAGAACGGCGGCAGATAAAGGACGGCGGAGGTGTCGTAAATTTGCAGAGGAGCTCTGCATTCGGCTTGTCAGCCGGTCGATTGTCGGTATCTTGTGAATTATGGCGATTCGACAGAGTGCGTGCGAAAGCGAATCCAGGACCGGAATGAGTAATGGCGACCGCGAGATTGCGCGATGTGCGACTCCCAATTAGGAGTTGGCAATTTGCCTTAATAAATTGCGTGCCGATTATTATTAATTTAGTTGGAGGAAATTTGCATTCTTAGCACGGGTGCAACAACACACGCGCCAAGAACCGGATTGCGGTCGCTCACGACGCTCCGCCAATTGTGCTCACCCTCGGTGGGCAATTTGTCACGTGGAATAAAAATATGTATTTGAAGGACGACGCCGGAAAGCGCCCCATTCGGACAGGGAAATCGATCACAATTCAAACAAATTTTTGAATTTACTTTTTGTGCAACCGTACGCGAAACCAGCATTTCGCGTACCTAAAACAGGCCGCGAAAATCTTGATATACAAATAACTATTAATCGTAAAAATCGTGGACCATCAAGTAGGTAATTATTAATATGTACGAGGGGAAGTTATAATGTTTTAATTGTCACCATGACAAAATCAGTACACCAAGATATCGTTCTGCATAGGAGATAGCTCTGAGCTTGCTGAGCAGTTCAATTGTCCCGGAGGGACAGAAGCAAAATGGCGACATCGGTTGAGAAAGTTTGCATTTGCAACGGGAATATGTCAGAAAGATCCACGACCAGATGACCGCTGTGTATCCAGAAGGTCATTGGTTGTACCATTATATGACACAGTGGTCAGATAGAAGATGCGTTTTCATTATGGACAAGCAACCCTCGTAGTGGAAGACCATCTCTCGCTGAGAAACCGGGAATTGTGGCACAGGTGGAAGCTTTTATTCTATCCGATGGGCATCAACTATCGAAGCTATTGTTCATGAGGTCCGCATTAGCCATGGGTCGGTTTTCAATATTATCCATAATTTGCTGCTCGTTTGAGATATGAAATTCTTCCTCATCCGCCATATTCACCAGATCTATAGTCGGTGCGGCCACTCAATGGAGGAATAAACTGGCGTGATTTCGGGGGATGGTTTCCTATTGGTTAAAGGGCGCGTATTAAGAAGTATGGTGCAGCTCAATGCACGCAGCCGAAATTTCCATCCACTCTTGAAGTAGTAAGATTTAAATTTCCCGCACAAAACTCAAATTGGGCGAGGCAGTGTAAATCAGGCTTTTGATGACGCCGCTACGAACTATCATGTGAACACCTCGTGACTACTCCACGGGTTCGCCGCGCTAGTAGTACCGAGCGACATTTCTCCTCTTTCTACGTTTAAAGGAGCCACTTCGTGTAAGCAATTCCAAGACGACAATGTCGTCATTTCTGTAGTGGAAGACTGGAAGACGTCATCAAGTATCTGATTTTTTGGATGGTGATTAAAATTTTATTACTTTCCCTTGTAGTTTATAATTTCTCATTAAATTCTACTTAAATAATTAATTACTTTGAATTATTTAATATTAAAAAGAAATAAGATGAAATAATCTTGGATATTTCCATAAATTTAAAAGCCAACTGTAATTCCCCTTTTATGGACACCGTACCATAAAACAGTAAATAATTGCAATCATAGTTAGTCGCTGCAATTCTAAATTACTGCAATTCCGAAACAGAGTAATTTCGAATTTGAATCTTTGCAATACTGCAGTTTTTCCTGCATTCCGTCCAACCATATTCTTTCTGTGAGTTGGAACAAGAGAGATGAAGAAATTCTTATGGACTTGGACCGTTATAAAAGATCAAAATGAAGTTGTTGAAAACTTAAATTTTTTTTTCTAAATTGATTTATGCGACTGAAGGTCTTTCACCATGTCCTACACCCTGTAAGGAACCCTAATGAACAAAACTTTTGTGACAGTAAACGATGATCCAAGTAAAATTTTCATTTCTTATCGCGACCCTCAAAGCTTTTGTAGACATTGTAGACGAGGAAATGACATTTTTTATTGTATTGTATGTTTTTTACTGCACTTGGAAATCCTGATGGGGTGTGCATCCCCTACAAATAAACGGAATTATCGAATTTAATGCACTTAAAGATGTCATATTCCCCCCTTTTTGCGTTTCGAATTGAAAGTGCTTACTCGCAAGGAAAAAGTCATCATAATAAAGAGACACCATTTAACCCTCGATTTAAGACACGTCGAACACGATAATAGACAGTATCCCCCAATTTCAACAAGAAAACCGTTGCACTGTATTACTGCAGCTTGTTTTAAAGTCAATCCGAGGAATTTGTTTGCTCAGTCGAGGCCATTGTTCAGTGTCATTTAAAATAACTTGGGTATCTTTGTGAAGAGAAAATCTAATATTAAGTGCACGCCATTTCCTGCCTCCTCCAGTTTGACCGGAAATTAATTTTATTTTATCATTAATGTTACTTCTGGTTGGAAATTTATGTTCAAGATTGGTATTTATTTTTCACCACAAACAAGTATAATTTACACATAAATGTAAAAAAAATAAACGGGATAAAAGATTGTTTAAAAAACGGAAAGCTATTCCAAAAATAAACAATTCTCCCCGCTTTGTAATTAAATATTTTTCTATTGACTCTGGTTTTAATTTTAATGGAAGATTTAGTTCTAAGATATACACGCAAGCTCTGCAACAATATTTGTTTTGTAAGCTTCTCAAAGTTAATAACGGTGCATTTAATGTTGCCTGCAAAAGGAAATACGTCGAGCAAAAAATTTAGAATTAAGCTTATAATAACAATCATAGGTTTCAGAGCAGCTCAACACTGCACCAGTAGTGAATAAGTAGCTCTGATATTATGACAGCTGATGCGCCGCCATATTAGACATGATCCTCTTCATTTGTCAGTTTTTTCAGAAGCCATACAAATGGTTTCACTCACCTATCATATTACGTCGGTTTTTTCATATTTCCTGCCGAGAAAATATCTTTTTATTGATTTTCTTATCGATGCATTCAAATCAACTAACTATAAATTTGACTAATATAATTATATATTCACATCACGGAATATCGTAGAAGAAGAAGTCTATACGAGTACCAATAACAACCCTCACCACACTCATGAATCTTAATGCAGGAAGTCGTTACTATAAAAATATATTTTGCATGTTTAAAATTCGATGCACAATGCTAAAATGGCATTTATTCATATCGGGATTCACTCGAATGCATATTGCCCAATTTTAGTCGCGAATGTTGATCCTAAACGAAGAATGATGGGCAACTTGGATATACTACAAATGTCGTATTTTATTGACTCGATAAAACGTAGTGATATTTCATAGCTCCAATTTTATCATTTTCAGTCATTCCATGTTTTCATAGTGTGTATTGTGTTTGTAGTCAATGATGCCAATTATCGTACAAAATGAGTTGTTTACGATAGTTGCCTTCCAGGTGAGCCTTTAGACCAAAAGGTCAAGTGTGTAGTAGACATTGACTTTCCTAAAAAAATCTCCTCCACGTTACTACAAGGCCTGTCTACGTTTAATCTAAAAATTGTACCTAATTTTTTGCTAATTGAAAAAGTAGATTATTACAAAAAAAGTTTAAATGTACCATATGGATACAAATGCTTTGATTAGTTGATCTAGTCATTTGGTATCATTTTTAAAGGTTCAAAAGCAAGCAAAAAGTAGGAAAAGACTATCTAATTTTTAGAGGAAGGAACATTGTTACCTTTGTTCGATACCTCCGTAGAAAATGAGTCTGTATCCATAGCTACCAGTGGGTGAAGGTTTTTCTTTCGTTCACTTCACTTCATCGTTTTTCGCTCACTGTTTTTCACTCACTGGTTTTCATTCACGCGTAATTGTGTACATTTTTCCAATAATTTTCTCTGATAATTTTGATTTTTTAAGCAACATTTGATACCTCACAGCACTTGCTTCTTTCAGGACATCATCAGGAACATATAACTACTTTATTGACAGAACTTTGTTTATTTTGTTTTTTTTTCCATAGCAACAGACCGTTCAAAGATTTGATTTATTTTTTTTTAAATTTTGAATACAAAGTTACAGACTCATTTTCTAAGAAAGTATCGAAGAAAACCAAATACAGCGCTTTCGTTCACTTGAATTGCAATTCGCGTGAACGAAAGCTTCTCTTACTCTCACTGTAAATAACTATTAATAAAGTTTGTCAGTAGGTATCGGAGCAAAACATCCCCTTAAACAAATTTTCAAATTTTCCGTGGATTTGGCAAAAGGCAAATTTAAAAAAATACAAAAAAATTCCAAAGAAGAAAATTAAAACTCTGATTTTACTTCCTGGTTTGTTCTTATTTATTGAATGAATTATTTATGCCAACATTTCAACGTGTAATTAACATAACGAGATAACAAACTTGTCGATGTTTGCTCCTTTGTCAGCAGTTCCTCGAGGATGCTTCAGTTATTATCTAGAAAATTATTATACACCATTTGATTATAATTTATAATGATGAAATGATGCACATCCTTTGAACTGAAAATGTGACTTGTAAATTTTCAAATTCTTTTCATGAAGCGTGGCCTTGTGCAGTCGCAGGAGCGAATAGTCCTGATTAGCCGGTGTCTGGCAAAAGAAAACCCTTGCAGGTTTTCGGAAGCTATTGCAGAATGTGTAATTAATGGCGTAACGAATGCAATTGTAAAGTCTCTGCCTTGGGCGACGAGAGTGACGGGGGTGTTTTTGTAACTATTTTCTAGTGGAAAGTCCGGCGTCGTGTTTGTTTAGGCGTTAAGTCATTAAACCCCGCAATAATCTGCAAATTCCAAGTGGTGACCGTCTGACATTTTCTCTTGACCGTGAGCGGGTCAGCGAATGGGGATTTTAATAAAATTGGATGTTGTAATTTTTGTGCGGATGGGTCTTTGTGGTGAAGCCGTGCGCGATAAGTCATGGTGTCGGGGGAATGCGAGCAATTAGTGCGACATCCAGACGTCAGAAGGAATCCGAAGCCACACACATCGCGCCAGATGATCTATACGAACCCCATCTCCCGCTAACAACGTTTTCCTCGTCATTTAAAGCGAATTTCCTCCCCGGGTTTTATTGCCGGGTTACATAAACTCGGCTGACTTGCCGAAATCGCACCCCGTTGTAAACAAAAACAGGCCCTCTTATAAATCTATAGATTCCCGAGACTCCCCCTTTCGCGTAATTTATAACTTCATAGCAGAGCGCTCGGCAATTATCATTAATCATACGTTATGAATGGCAAAACTTACAGATAGTCCGTTGAGCGGCGTTACTTTTAATTTTCTTCGGAACGGCCGACGTGTTCGAGGCCGTTTCCAGCCCCCGGAGTGCGCGCAACCCCCATAAAGCAGACGTAAAGTGACGGCAACAATTAACCTGGAACACATTAGCGTTCCGGGCCCTGCCGCTCGCAGTTATCATTCCTTCTTCGCCGTATTAATGGCGTCCTAATGACGTCACATATTGCCATTCTTAATTGGCGAGAGCCGGCGGCGCTTAATAAAGCGTCACGACGCCACCTTAATGAACCCTTCCGCCCATAATCCCGCCGGAAAAAAACACACCAGCCACGGCTAGGCGCAACCCCATGAACACGATAACGATGGAAATTACAACAACAACAACAAAAAAGAGGAGGGCCACGGGGACCGCCCCGGGCCGCTCCGCAGCTGTTAAAAGGGTAAAATAATTGACTTCATGGTTCGGGAACACCTGTGAAGCCCCTTTTAAGTAATCACCGAATTTTTTTAAAACGCGCACAGGGTTAAGTGCCAACATTTATTCCGGAAAATGCTGACGTTTTACCTTTACGCTATGCAAATTAGGGTTGGACGAGATGAAATAGTAACATATGTGGCCGGGGAAAATCGATTATGGAAAAATGTGCTCTAGTTAGGGGCCCACGCGATCCGATCGCCTTATCTTTTATACAACGCCGCACATTAACTACCAGGCCGGCCGTGGCATGTACTCCGAGAAGGCTATCCAAGGTTGCCTTAAAGTATATTCCACCCACTGGAGACGCCTAATCATATTAGTAATCCCACGTTAACACCTCTGATCGAAGGCGACGCACGGACCGTACCGATCGACTTACAACAAAGACAAAGCGACCGACCACCAAGAAGTTCGACTCCGGGAAAACCGACTCGGGTCCAATTGAGCTGCCGTGGGATCAACAACCTTCGATTCGATTCTTTTCAATTTGTCTACTAAAATGAACAACTCTCAAAAGGGAAACGTGTAATAACTATTAAATTCAGCCGACAAAGCGACTGCATCACTCAAACCTTTCAACATTTAAACGTATAGTGCTTGCCTGAGGAGACAAGCCGAACCGCAGACCAAAACTCTTCCTTCCTGCCTTATTCGAACCTGAAAATTATGACTGCTCAAAATTTTTGAACAAGTTAGTCTGTTGAACGGCGTTACTTTTAGTTTTCTTCGGAACTGCCAACGTTTCCAGCCCCATGTTCCATGTCCAGAACAGGGTCCGTCAAAAATATTTCTAGTAAACGCTTAGCTGGAAATTGAAGGACTTTTTTCTCTTTAACTGAAATTATAAGATTGTTTCTCATTTATTCAAATATAGTTATTTACAGTAATAGTGTGAGGAAGGCAAAGCTTTTGTTCACTCGCGTCCTTGGACAATGTAATTCAAGTGAACGAAAGCGGCCTTACTCTCGCATGCTGTACTATTTGGTTTTTTTCGATACCTCCTTAGAATGTGAGTCTGTAACTTTGTATTGAAAATTTTAAATAAAAATATGTAAACCACATTTTTGGACAGATCTGTTGCTACGGAAAAAAATAAAATACATACATATGTATAAAATAAACAAAATTCTGTAACGTCAATAAAGTGGTTGTGCGCACGTTGTGGAAATTGTGGAAATGGATGATGAAGAGTTATATGCTCCTTGTAAAAATTTACGACGAATGAAAATCAGTGAGCGAAAGACAGTGAGCGAAAATGAAGTGAACGAAAGAGAAGTCTTCACTCACTGGTAACTATGGATACAGACTCACTTTCTATACATTTCGGGAACAAAAATTGTGAAGCTTCTTACGGTGATACTGGATTTGTAATGCATACAATTAAAATTTTCCAAAATTTCTAAAATATGTACATACATTGTTTCAATAGCGTCTTTTCATTAAGTTATCCTTTTTCGGTGAGACTGTACTAGGTAGTATTTTTTTTTAAGAATCAGTCTTCGGGATTTATTATTACATACTAGAGAATAGAATGGAAATTGGCATTAGATCCGCTTAGAGCAATTTATGAAACCTTTATTGTACCAAAGAAACTGAAAGCAATATGGTTCTATAACGTTGTATGGTTTCTGTGATAAAATATTCTGTCATAAACTGTTTGGTGTTGGAATGGAATAAATGCCGAGTCGCTTCGTAATTCAATAGCTTTCGGGCCGAAAGAGTGTCCGATGTCAACACGGCGGATATTTGATTAATTAACGAACACCGATCAGCAGACACAATGCAACAAAAGAGGATAACCGATTAATCAAACCATAAAAGACGAAAACTGATAAACAAATCTGTCAGATGCAGACCATGTGGTTCCCATCGTAATAAGTTCCACGCCTACGCCCATACCGCCGATGCTAGTTTTTAATGTGGCCTTAGTGGATCCCATAAGATTAAAGAACGACTATAAAAAGGTTGTCTGGACTCATCTTACTTATAAGGAATTAGACTTAATAGACGCAGATAAATGTGGTATTTTATGGAGCGACAGTCGTGCTTCGCATATATGCATTAACTTCTGTCGAAAGAAATGCGTGTTGGAGTTTAAAGGTGTTCGCTACAAACGACCGATTCTATCCGAGACTTAATTACCACACGCCATATTTGTCCCTATATCAATATACTACTAATGGACAGGTTGAAAAACTCATTTTAATCGGCGGCCGGTTTATTTTTATTCAGACATACCGATCAGAAATTAATACTTCGAAATTAATGCTGATAAATATACAAATCACGAGCACAAATACAACTCGATTGGAATTTTTGCCGCGATTCGATTTATTTTCCATTAACTTTCCACTTTGCATTAGTCATCTTCGGTCCAACTACCACGATTTCAAAGTCAATTAACCTTTGAGTCACACACTTGAAATATTGCACATTTTCATCATGCAACAATACATCAAAGCAACAAAAAATGTGTATTTGTGGCTAAATAACAACTATAATAACCGGCTTTGTTGAGGCCGAGTCTAGCTGGGCTATTCCAATCTCGAAAATCTAGATAGAAGACCGATCTTGGAGAAACAAGTTCTTTGATGTTTTCATCACCCAGACCATTAATTAAATTAATTGGTAAATCTAAATTACAATTTGGTATATCACAAGTGGAGAGTTACCATTTAATAACACAAATTCGTATTATTTTTCATTGAAAGAAAATCCTGTATAAATGGTGTTCTGGTAAATATATAAAATACAGTCGCGGGCAATACGGTCATTCTTTGACGCAATCGAAAATGCTCCATTGTAAAACAGTCGTAAATATCATAACCTATCATCATGTTGTATTACATTAATTGTCATTTTTTTCTAATTTTTTTGACATTTTGTTCACATGGGCATAATCAGGCAGGGACATTTTTTAAATTTGTGACTATCTAACCAAATTTTGAAATGACATTGACGACCAAAATTTATTGCTCGCGACAGAATGTTTTTGTGCTTCTCAGGTTGTATAACAGAAAATACATTGTTAACCAGAGTTTCCTAAGTCAAAATGTTAATAGATACATTATATCGGTATTCATTATGTTCACAGTAGGCGTTGAAGAGGCGATTGTGAACGCATCACGGATTGCGGATCACGGATCAGGTGTTTAAATATAACCTCACTTTTTACATTGCTTGTGTTTTTACCAGTTTTTACCGTGCAGACTGACGTGCGTTCACAATCGGTTCTTCAACGCCAACTTTCAGGAGAAATTTAAATGAACACCCGATATATTCGTAGTAGGTGCGTAGTACGTAGTAATTCCGTTGAAAATTGTAAATGCAATTTTTTTACAAAAAAGTCAGGTATGGCTAACGACGAAATAATCTGAAATCCTTGTTTTGAAAGAACGGAAAAGGAATTCAGAATATGAAATATGGTCAGCATACTCAAGTCCAGAACTTGTAGCTGTCACAAAAGAAGTAGTTCCAGATAGCAGCCAGATTAAATCCGATGTAACACATGTTTGAAATTAAAGAAAAATTTAAATCAATTAATCTCTCGTCTGGAGGATTTCAATCTTCAGACTAATCCCCACTTCCCATCAATCTAATTTTTTTGGTTTATTATGATAAATACATTTCTGTGTACGATACACATTCACCTCTGAAAATGGTGAGGTTACTGAAATAATCTCTTCTTCCGCATTTAAAACTGACTCACGTTTTAAAAGATGTCTCACTGACCTATATTTATTCTCAAGTTTGCACACTGTAATAATAATTGTGTCAGTACCCATTGAAATACGCTAACAATTATGTCACCTACGTTTTAAAATAGACTTCATATTAAATTCGTAAGAAATCAACAACTCTAAAAAATCACAACTGGATCCAAATTTAGATAATACTGAATCATCAGCGACGAAGTCACCAAAGACCAGCAGTTGTAACCTTGAAAGTCGACTTAACAAGTGTGACCATTGACATTCATCGGGCACCTTTCATGACGAATTTTCTTTGTGTCCAGTTATGGTCAGCTCAACTTGAGAATTGTCGATTCCGAAGAGTGCATTGTTAAACCTGAGCATCCTCTTTTACGAGAATGCAATCCAGTGATGCGTTTAATCAAGGAATAATGGCTGTTCCTGGTCTATTTTCCTGTGTGGTCGTCGATAACTGTGCGAAGTGGCATCCATTGAAAGTATTTTGAAGAATTTTTGCACGTTTCCGAATCACTTGAAATCGCTATTTTGCAGCAAACTTCACTTTATTGCTATAAACGACACAACTCCAATCGAATCCAGATAGCCACCAATCGCTTTCAATACTTTCAAGTGGTAAAGTTGTGTGTCAGGCAGTCCCCTTCCCATCAGACACGTCAAAGAACGGCACCTTAAACCCCGTTAAAAGCGACGATTTTATCGGCAATCTTCCGTTTTAGCACAATCGTGAAGTGGGCTCATCTCCGAATTTACAGCTTGTAAAGTAAAACCGTTAATTAACTGGGTATTAGTATAATAACAATACATTTCGATCATTCGGCGCTTTAAAGTTGTCCAACTTCTTCTAAATAATTAGGGCAGTAAATAAAGTATATTAATAAAGTTGGAAACTTCGGCTTTAATCAAAGCGAAAGGTGATAGAAGAAAACTCGAAGAGCAACTTTTCTCGGTTTGTTGTACAAACGTATACCGTCGTAACGAGCCTTAACTTTGATCAGGACGGCGAAAAAGGACGAGATTCCTGCCGCAAGTTGGATTTTTGCGTCATTAAAATGCTACAAATCGCATTAGAGTGGGGATAAGGAAATGCCGCCAAATAAGCGAAACTGCCAATTAGGGAAATTTTCCATCTGGGGCACATGTGCGGCTAATTACGTGTGGAGATCGTGATCTTGGTCCGTTGTAGCGGATAACACATGTCGTGGGACTAATGATATTCAATCAGGGTCCTTGAATCGGGAGCAAAAAATAACCATCAAAGGTCTACCAGGTAGAAAACATATGTTAACAATGAAGTTATGGGCCTGTAACTAATACCTGGGAGGCGAACCGTTGAGATTCCTTTGAAGAGTATCGCATTATCGGAAGTTGACACGATCTATTCGTTGAATCACGGCGGAGATTATAAACCAAAAACTCGCAACTCCCTCCTGATTTTGCACCTTGCCTTTTAATCAGCACCCGAACTTGCAAAATCCGCACCAGACGCGATTCCAGCTTTCACCTCAACTCCAGGACTCGTGTTACATTTGCCCAAAATTTTCCGCCCCCATTAATTACTGTTCCCTTTCTTGGAGCGCGTATTTTTCTTATTCGCACATGAGTCACGTTCCTCCTCTTTTATTCCCTTATGATTATTTCCCGGCAAGTGTGATTTCATGTCGAGTGGAACGTGTATTTGACAGACAAAAGATGGATCACCGCATTCGACGATAAACTAACGTCAGTTTACCGATAATGAGGGCAACTGATGAACAGACAACAACTAAAAGCTTGCAACCGCCGGGGCATTATTAAATTAATTTCCCAGATATTCGGCTTTGGTTTATTATCCGGCGCGCTTAGACTGCGAAACGAGATTTGCACCCTCCGAACATGGCCGGGGTACTAAAAAATCCCAACGTTATAACTACCAGATCGGCGGTCGTAATCGCTACGGATGCAATTAACATGGTTATCCAATCATGCAACAAATAATAGACAAACACGTCGCGCTTCCGGAAAATGACACTTCCGGGTTTTTGGGTCGAGTCGCGAGTAACAATTATTGATAAAACGGGAGCCTTGGAAAAAATCTCGACGAGATTGTTAATCAAAATTTAATTATTACAAAACAGTTAATTGGAGCCTCATAAAATATTCATTTGATGTGGAAATTTTGTGTCGCGTTTTAAACCCACGAATTTATGGAGATTCCGGAAGAAAGTTCAGACTTTTTTACGCTTCAAGTGCACTCATTGAATTTTACGTTTGGTTTGCGGCAACATGGCGGAGTGTGTTGTGTTGTTCGTGTTCGGCGGTGGACGACCGTTTGTTAAGTAGAAATCGATAAGTTACTATACAAGATTAGTGGAGTACTAAGTAATTAGGTAACGACAAGCATTCAATATCGAGATTATCGAAAATGTCATGTTATGATGTCATGTGTGCAATGAAGATAGATAATGTCTGGCACAAAGCGACAAATCGATAGCACAAATCACATTAAATACATTTAATGTGTCGCTTCTATGTTAATGAAGTCTAGAGTACGGTCACAATCATTTGGGTACCTGTTCACCGAAAATTTATTTAAAAACTGGATAAAGAACTGCAAAATTTGAATTAGAAGAATAGTTATTTGTGTATCAAGGACAAAAAGTGCATCTTTTTCGTCCGAGTCTGAGTTTTCTGGCCGAGGCGTAGCCGAGGCTTGAAAACTGGCGAGGTCAAAAGGCAAAAGGCAAAATTACCGTTTTCATTATCATTAAGGGTGCATAAAAAACATTTTATTCATTTTATTCATAAAAAATTGAGCTTGAGTAATTTCCGTAATTACAACTAAAATATTCATGACCATGGCACTCATCTGAAGAATGCACCTCGTACACCGTTTCATTATTTTTAGTAAAATAGTGTTTTCCTGTCGGCTAATCCTATAAATAATGATGGTTCTCAAGAACAAATCAATTAGAAATATTATAATCATTTCTTGAGCATTTATGTATTTTCCCTTCCTTTTCTACAACATGTTTCCATTGTAATTTTCAAGATTGGGGTCATAAAATTTCCTATTACGTCGGGCATTATCAAGTCTCTTTATCCACTTTTGTTTGAAATAAAGTTGTAAATTCCCAAATACGTGACAATCTGATGAAGCCAAATCTGGATGATATGAAGATAAGATAGATATTAATTATTTCCGATCAAATTCCTACAATGTTTATAATGTCTTTTCGTTGGCATTGGTACTGTCTTGACAAAATTGGGCTCTATGTCTGCTCATAAAATCTGGACTTTGGCTTAAAATCCCTACGAGCTTTCGCATTCCGATTACAGTTTTCTTTAAATATAAAATAGCAATTCCAAAAAAATATTTAAAAAATACATTTTCTTTCCTGTCCCTTTTCCTCCCCTGATTAGTATCTCCTTTTTTGTCGTTGCTTTTTCAATTACTTCTTCCAGTTCTACTGCCATCTTCTCTACATCCTGCTCTTCAAATCTGACTTTTTCTAGTCTCCTCCTATACTCTTCTACTCCTTGTTCATCCCATATTTTTATTGTCACCATCTTCTGCTCCTCCTTTGCTCTTCTTTTTCCCCTCTCTTCATTGTTCGTTTCTTCTATACTTATTTCTAGTGGAAGATGGTTGATTTTTTCTGTTCTGAATTCTTCTACTCTTTCTTCGTTTACTATTCCGTAATATATCACTGTTTCCTCTCTACTACCCTTGTTTGTTCCTATTTAATACTTCTCAACCATTTTCGTCAATCAATTCCATCAGTCTCTTCCCCTCTACATTATCCACCTTGTCTTTGGATTTTCTATTCCCATCCTCCCTATCCTCTTCCCAATTTCTTGCTCCTCTTTCTCCCGTTCTCCCTTTGAGCGTCTGTTTTCTTTTATCGTATCTTCAACACCTCTTCTTATTGTCTTCATCTTTTTACTGCATATTGTCATTATTTTCTACCATTTATTACCTATATGTACGTTTCTTTCCATACATCCTTATTCTTCTGCCTTTTCTTGAATCCCCAATTTTACCCTTGTTGTTATTCCCCCACCAGCTCTTTCTTCTTTCCTCGTTTTGCCCATTGACATTCCCATTTGTACTCTTTAGGTAACAACTTTTCTATTTTTTCCCCAGCTCCATTCCTTTACCCATGTTTCTACCAGACCCACTATCTCAAATTGTCTCACGTAGTCCCAAAATTCTTCTTTTGTTCTTAAACCTGCTACGTTCCAATACAATACCCTCACTTTTTCAGTTTTCGTTATCTTTTTTGCTTGTGCCCTCCCCCTCGTATCTTCTCTCTTGTGTTCCCCTTTGTCCATCTGCTTTTCTCTTTGTCCTTTCTCCAACACCTATTCCTCTTCCTACTGAAAAATCTCTAGTCTCCCCCTTTCTTCATTTCATCTCCATTGTACCCTCTCTATTGTTATTTTACTTCTTTCCCTTCTCTTTTTTCTTCTTTCGCGATGGTTCTTAGTTTGTTCTGTATCTCTCGTTCTTGTCTTTGAATATCTTTTTGTTTCCTTCTTTCTCTCAGGTTTCCTTTACTTAGTACTAGTACTTGATCCTTGTTTATGTTGTAGCAATCTTTGACTTTAGCTTCATCTATGTTTTCTTTTATAAAATTGTCCTCTTTCCTTCAGCTCTCCATCCTGTTATCAGTATGTTATTTTTTCTTCTTCTCCTTTCTTCATTTTCCATTTTCCTTTCCAGGCGTGCTATTCTTTCAGACATGCTGTTTTTCTCTTCGTCCCATTTCTTTTCTTTATTCTTAAATTCTTCCCTTAATCGTTCGATTTCTCTCTTGACTACTTGGTTTGCTTCTCGCATCTCCTTTATGGCTTCTTTTATTTCCACTTTTATTTCCTCCAGCTTTTCTAGTATCTTTTTCATTTCTTTGCCTGGTTTCTTTTCTACTCAAGGTAATCTTACTGTTTTCTTGCTTAATCCAAATACCTCCTCTTCCTCCTCTTCTCGTCTTCCTGTTTTGTTTTTCGCTGTTTTTTTCCTTTTTTTCTTTTCATTTTTTGTGGAAGATTTGTCAATTCATGAATTACCTATCTGGATACAATTCCAGTCTTCCTTTTTTCTGTACAAGTTGCTCAGCTGCCACAATAAAATTTGGCTCCAATTTGGTTGTTCATTGTTTCCCACATAGTTTTCTCAGCCAGTAAAAATTAACCTTGGTCCAAACTCCGTCTTTGAAGTCAATTAGGTTACTCTCTATACTCCGATATTAAGTCAACCACAAAATAATCAACTAGCGAGGCTTCTAGTACTGGTACTGGTAGTACTGCATCAACGTGTTAGCTTCTGTAACCGGTTGGAACGCTTTATTGTCTGAGACTGATTTATTCTTACCTAATTGAGCTAATTATGTCTTCGAGAAAGAAAATGGTCCGATTGTCTTTGGCCTTTTCGAAATCTGACGCAATTAACTGTACTACCCACTATCGAGAAAGTGGTTTATGGTACTACTGAAATGTCAACTGAAAATCTAAACATAATCCAGCCGAAGATCTCGACTTTTATGACTGGTAAGAATGTCTTGTTTACACTGCCTGAGGAGTCTCTAAATAGACAAACACAGCGCTGCACAACTAGTTTTAATATATTCATCTTTGCAACGATGATGCTAATTTAGCTGTTAAATGTCCATTTTTGCATATCTCTAGAGCTCGGATGGCTCTGGGCTTGTACAAATTTAGTAGACTCCAGAAGCTGACGTTGCTGCCGTATTAATTCCTATTCTGCTGTTATCTGTTCCTCTGAGAAAATCTGTCCATCTAGATCGATAACAAATCAAAGAAGTTGAAGTTGGCAACGGGCTCGTTGCTGCGTTTGACGGCAACACACGAGCATCTCTGCGGGAATCGGCGTGGCCGTCGGGGACGCGTCCCGACGGCGAATTCATCTTGTTCTTAAACCTTTCCGTAAACATCTCCACAATAAAACCGGCTTGATTGATATCCCTGGTGAAAGGTATTTTGTACGTCGTGGGCGTCGCACCGTCCAACAGTTTCCGTAATAGATGCATTTATCACGAGCATGAGTATCGATACCGGGCGTTCGAGAAATCGCGCCGCTAAATTATTCGAAAGTGTATCGAGGGACGTGTGGGCAGAGGTTGCGACATTAGAAGAAGTGCGGTCAAAACCGTGGGCGGCGCAATTTCGAAATTACACCGCCCCGAGGCAAAAAACAAAAAGAAAAAGGCACGAGTGTTGGCGGCGATGTAAACACAGTTCGACTGTCGCCATTGAAATGCAAATGTCACAAATCTGGCACATGTTATGAAATAATCGGAAGACCTTTCCGGGATCGATCGGAAGCACGACGAAATAAATTGTTTGATGGATCGTGTGTTTTTTCCTAAGGAATTATCTGCCGCTGACGGTTGTTATGTCTTCGGAAAACACGTACAAAAAGCTCGGCCGAAAAAAATTAAAAGGAAACTAAGGAGCAACAAGGAAAACACCGGAGGAGATAGCGATGATAGATGGAGCCGGGACGTGCACATGTGCGGCGGCGATTCCCACCACACCGTCATCTGCATAAATATCACGCTTTTTTGCCATTCTCATTTTACTGCATATTTTTGAATAAGACCAGAGGCAACCTTTCCTCGCCGAGCTTTGTCTTTACCGGCGGCATCGATTTTGGCTTCCTAAAGCGTCGCGACGTGAATATTCGACTTTATATTCTTACATCCTGCCAGGTTTTTTCCTGCTTCCGCTGAATAACCATTACTTACGTTTTATTGCTTCTATCTATTACTGGGACCCGTGGATGATGCAGCGACTCGACGAACTATCTCAACTTGCGCATTAAATCTTGAGCTTGCTACACAATTTTTCATTTTTTCTGATTCGAACAAGGAAAATTAGATTCCAGACAGGACGGACAACATCGATCCACCGCCGAAGCAATCTTCACCGAGCAACCCACAACTGACAAAAAAATACAAAATCTTCCGAACTTTACCAATAATACAAACCTCAAAGAACGCGAACGAAAATTAGAGATTTTAATGAGTTGCTGGAACTCGACTCGCTTATCTATTTACTTATTTATTTATTACCATATTAATCAGAGTTACGTAACAACAATTTCACATAAAAAGGGCTCGATTTTTCCGACAACGAGCTGGTTTAGCCTTACCAGAAACCAACTCGCAACTCTATTCTTTAAAAAAAAAAACATCAAAAGAACGAAGCCAGACTAGTCATAAATCTCTCTAATCTAAAAACTTCATTATGTTAAGGTCTCCTTTTCGTTTGGACTTTTATAATCATCAACCCGATGTAGGTAACGCATTATATTTTTTAATTTTCCGGTTTCTCTACTCATTCAACAAATCTGCTATTATTCTCGTTGTTGTGATGACTTGCGGTGCTAGACTTATCGCACTGAAACCGTAATTTATTATTTCCCAAGTGCAAAATACTCCATCAAAGAACTAAACAAAGAAGTTCTCTGAAGGACGCATTTATTATATCTCGGTCCGAACGCACTCTCATAATAGATGTTAAGGAGGGTTTTCCTCCCTTCGGTCACACTTCCCACAAGACGCTCCCCTATCATTTCAGTTATCACCAGTCCTGTTGCCTGTGTAGTTGCAGAACCCCTTCCATTTTCTGTTTAGACATATTCTTTAGAAACATTCACAATTGGCTTAATTTAACAACTTTCGTCCAACTATCAGAATGTAATTTATTCCCAATATCCTGTGTTGCCTCCTTCCCAGTTCCTTAAAAGAAAGCTCCAGTTTCTCTAGAAGCTTGTATACTTGCATACCCTTTAGACATACAATACTTTTAAAACCTCTCAGGTACAATATTTTAAATCAAGTTGATTTTATCTTCTTTCATATTGTTGTTGAGGATCTGGAGTTCCGTCATAATCTCTTATTTTCAACCAACTTTCCGTGTTCGTATTTCGAGTAGAATTATTATAATTACCAATCATAAAATGGATAAAGAAATTGGCGTCTTTAATGTATTTCAATTAGTGATTCTTTTATACGTTTGCCGTCGTAAAATTATCAGCAAATACTCATCTTCGAGGTACGACTTCTTGAAAGCAATAAGAAATATCGATATTTTAACCCTGGAAAGTCTCATAAATCTCTAAGAGGATTACGTTCGTATTTTTATTAACATTACGCTTGCAGAGTAATTTGATTCATCAAGTCAATGCTTCTTACAATATGAGAGAAACATGAAGCTACTACCATTTCCGTGAAAGATTTGATCAATATGTGATGGAACACGGCAAGACAATGTGTAAATTGATTGCAGCTAGTGGAAAACACGAAGCTAAAAACTTTCTATTAGAATCAATTTCCCATCAATCGAACGTCGAAATGGTATCCGGTCTAATGAACTTGTAATTGTTGTCCAGATGTTTGGAATGTTTATTTTCAGGTGGAACAACTTACTCGAGAGAATTTTTTATGTGGGGAATGTACATAAATCCGACGGGAAAATAAAACAGTGGGTAGGGAAATTGTTGTGTTTATTGGTGCCGGTGGAACCACTCGGAACCATCGGCGTAATAAATTTTTATCGAACCCCGGTTGTTAACGAGGAAACCTGGTAATTATGTAGACAGTTAATTTATTTCGTCTCGATTGCCCCCGTCGCGCCGCCCCGAGGAGTCCGACACGAAGCCCGTCCGTGTAGATTATTCCGGGGCAACATATTCCTTAAATATTGACAAACCGTCCCACTTCCGGCGAGTTTCGCTATTGACGAAAACCGTCAATTTGCAGGCTTTTAGTATTTTCAGATTTGTTCGTTTTCGGTTTGATTCATGAAAGCCCATCAATCATAATGTAATTTTGTGGGGCGAGTTGCCTTTGGCTTATTTCATCGGCCAATTGGAGCCTAAACAAGTAAAGCCATTTAAATTCGAACCGAAGTTGATCAATAATCGACATCAACTTAAATCGCCCGCCGTGCACGGTTCGCGTGACGCCTGTCAGAATTAATAAGATCCCCGGACTTGGGTCCGGTGTCCGGATCCCGATCGGACCTGACGTTTTGCGAAGTTATCCGGCGGGGAGGGGGTTCTTAGACAGAATATTACAGGCTGTTATGGCAGGCTGTTACAATTGTGTTTACGAAGTGCGGAGAATTTCATTAACGTACACATGTATATTAGTGAGGGGCGGGGCGGGGCGATCGGGGCGTTCTGTTATTAGTTTTGTGACGCTATTAGCAGGGTCCTGGTGGAGGACAAATTGGCTGGAATTATACCAGGCCTGGTCAGCGGACGGGAACGTCACCGCAACATCGAGTCGCGCACTTTGTTAGTAAATAACTGGACAGTTGCGGCCTCCGGAAACTATTGCAATATCCCGGAACTCCGCCATAAGTACGTACCATTAGGAAGTTAATCCAAAACCAACATTGTTAATTTAGCCGGGCCAGCTCCGTCCACCTGGTGGAACTTTCGCATTCAGATTAATTCGAACGGTCGAGAGAAGAGCCTTTTTACCGCCGGGTCTGTTATTAGAGAACGGTTAGTCGGGAGCGGCACGACCGACTCCGGGAATTGGGAGGAACGACAAAAGCGACGGAAATTTATGTAGTTTTTAGTTGTTTTGGGTTGGTGATTGGGGGGGATTTAATTTTCAATATTTCACGTTTGACTTTGTGTTTTACTCTGGGCGCGAGCGGGATATTTTTGGGGATTTAATTGTCAACATCACCGACGTCAACTTTTATGCAACGAAAATGACGATCGGTTGAATCTAGATTACCGATATTTGAACTTTATGAACAATTATTTGTGACACAATTATTTTGTTTACAAGGAATATTTGAATAACGCCTACGACCCCACCGGAAACAAAAACAGGTTAATCGTCACGGGTTTATAAATAAAAACTCATGACAGCTACATTTTGTTCGATTTGCATTTGTTCTTCAAACACAGGTGACATAAAATAGCTTTGGCCGTTGCGTATTTGCCAGTTTTTCATTTAAAATCTTTGGACACATTTATGAATTTACTTACTGTAAATTGGCCTGATACTTAATATTGATAAAAAAAAAATCAAGAAATTTCAAAATCAAGATTATTATGAAATAAAAACTTTTTTCAGGCACCCTTAATGAAAACGGCAATGTTACGTACTCACAAGCGGACGAAAAGTAACACTTTTTCGGACGCTGACCGTGGCGCCATCTGTTGGTCTGTTTAATAAGTTAGCAACGAAACCGATCATTGTTGTTGGCAAGTTGATAACAAATACTATTAAAAAAATTGTTAATATGTAGATATTAATTAAAAAACGTGCCTTTTGTCCTAGCCTGTTTGCAAGCCTCGGCTGCGCCTCTGCCAGAAAACACAGACTCGGACGAAAGAGATGCACCTTTTGGCCTTATTACATAAATAACTATTATAAAATCCGCTAGATTTTTATATCTGATGTTCTTGCAACATTCCACGGGCAATTTCTCCATTAGAACAGTTTCTTATCGTTTTTGAAATGGTTACACTCGTCCATCATCTTATATCTCTTCCTTATAACGCAGTTTACTAGATTCCGAATTTACAATGTATTGTGGAAAACTTTGAAAATGACTCCAGACAGGTATAGTAAACCAAGTTTTTTCAGTCTAAGACTATCTCTTATCTTTTATCGATCATTTTCTTCTAAAAAAGTACAATTTATTTCTTATCTGTTCTTATGTTGCAAGCTCTCTAGTCACCCAAGGCTCTATCTTGGGGCCCTTACTTTTTCTTATTTACATTAATCAGACTTTAATTGTCGAATTTTAACATACAGTGCATTTTTTTTAACTGTTGCCATAGGGAATTGCATGGTAAAACTTATACCCCCTGTTAACTTTTGTTCTGATGAAAATATTCAAACCAATTTTGGAACAAGGTTTGAAGATTTTTTAAACTATCGGACAGAATACAATTCAATATCCTAAACTGTCGAAAAAGTTGTGAAAAAAATATTTTCTAGCGCGCCGGAATGATAGTACGTCGAGCGGCCGCCAGAATAGCGTTCCTGTCGGCTCAACCAGCCAACAGCTGACCATCTCCCATTTTGACTTTTGTTACTTTCATTTAAAAAATAAATAGCGAGATCTCGAGGCTATGATTAAAATAAATAACAAAATAAAATATAAAATCTAATTTTTGTTCCCATATCGTCTACTACGTTTTTGTCAAATTATTTACGTTCATTAATTTCAATTTTGAAGAGTAAAATTAGTAAAATAAAACTGCTTGTCGTTGTTCAAACAATATGCATTACGTAGTCTTATTAATGATCTATTACAAAAATAAAAATTAGCACCAAATCTGCAGTGGATAATAAGTTAACAGAGGATATTATTTTTACCATGCAATTATGTAATTACCTATGGCAACAGTAAAAAAACGCATAAGAGGTCAACCAGAAACTGTGGAGAAATTAAGGGCAAGAATAACTGAAGCTTGGAATTCCATTACAGTGCGACATTTACAAAACACGCGAAGAAATTTTCAAGATCGCTTCGGACATTGTCCAGCAGTCGAAGGAAAACACTGAACAATTCCTTTGACAATTTCTGTTAATTTGTTGAGTTACTTGTGCGTTAATGTTTTTACATTCTGTTTTATTTTTAACAAATAAATGTTTAGATAATCTGCCATCCAAAAGCTAATTTAATCATAGCCTCGAGGAGATCTCGCTATTTTTTAAATGAAAGTGACAAAAGTCAAAAGTGGGGATGGTCAGATGCTGGTTGAGCCGACAGTGACGCTATTCTGGCGGCCGCTCGACGTACTATTATTCCGGCGCGCTAGAAAATATTTTTTTCACAACTTTCTCGACAGTTTAGGATATTGAATTGTTATCTATCCGATAGTTTAAAAAATCTTCAAACTTTGTTCCAAAAATGGTTTGAATATTTTCATCAGAACAAAAGTTAACAGGGGGTATAAGTTTTACCATGCAATTCCCTATGGCAACAGTTAAAAAAAATGCACTGTATACAGATGATTTAAAATTTCCAGTTCCATTATTTTTATCGATGATACTTTAATCTAAGCTTGATAAACTTTAGTCCTGATGTAAGTAAGTAATAAACTGAAACCGAATGACTCTGAGCATATTGTCATAAAATTTGTAATTAAAATATTGATAATTACGATTTACGGCGATGTTTATTTCGTCAAGAAAGTTCACAGAAGCCATAAATTTAGTTTTTCAATTTCAGTTTAAAAGTGATACATATTATAATTATTATTTTATTCGGATACCTATTATATATTATTCCATTTAAATTTTCTGAACTGATACCGTAATTATATTTTTCTACTTTACGTCTATATGAAAACCCACACGGCATGTTGATCTCGGCTATCGCCTCAAAAAAATTCCATGCCTAGTACAAAAAAAAATTTAGCAATTACACAATGAAAAAAATTTTTTGAATGATACTGCAAAAATTTCCTTTTTTTAATTAGATACCATTGACCTTTTTCAAATAAAAAACTGCGACGCACTTAAGCTTCCTCAGTTGGTGCACAAGTTCCAAATATTTGCTTCTCGTCCTACGCATTTTCACTCCAAATCAGATAAATTCTTGGAGTCCCGGGATCGTCGACCCCACTTTGGGTGCTTTTTCGGGGGCGCTTCGGTCCAGTCGGACTTGTTGAGTAAATTCGGGATCGAGATCTGGTTATGGTCGTGTGGCGGTTGCGTTGCAAGGCATTAGCAGAGGTTATAAATTCCCGGCGCTAACGCCACAGGGACTAACTTGTAAATGAATTATAACATCTGAGGCATAATTCATTCTGATACTGACAGGACGGACACCCGGTAATGCGGGTCCAGCTACAATTTTAATGAAATCACCCGCCAGTCAGATTTCGTCCGGATTTTTGTTGTGAGTAAACTCGGCCGAACCGGAATAATGAGTTTAATTATATCGACGGTCAGCGCAACTTTCGGGACAGATGGTCGTCCCGATTTTCCGGACGGTATTCCATCCGGTGGAGAATCGCACGAAGTTCCGTGCAAAAATTTCGTACGCCAGCTCTCCAAATATCAGAACAACATTTTTCTGTCAAAACTGCCGGATTAATTAATTCGGGGGCCGGACGCGAATCGATCGCCGAATACCGGGTCACAACATTTTACGAATTATAAACTCGCTTTTAATAAGATTGGCTAAATACGACCGAATTAATCAAGCGGAAAAATTGCCTCACGACACTTTCGCCTCACGAAAATAATTTTTTTTCGGGTGAGGCTTTCCATCCTTCATTTCTGCACCGAATGCAAGCGAAGCAAAAGACGCAGAAGGAGATCCGGAACGAGTTGTTTTTATCGAAAAAGATTTAATAAAATTTTGACCGGATTGATTTTCACGATCTGAAAGAGGTTCCACGTTTTTCTGATGTGTTTAAGAATTAATCAGTTCAGAGTAGGTATCTAATTAGGAAAGGGAGAATACAAAGCAGTGTGAGAATGTAGACGTAAGGCACGAAAAGGAAAGCGCTAAAAACTAGAACACTTAAACTTACAAAACAGCAAAAACCGGCTTTAGTGGATCCTACATGGAAAATGTCTTCTTCTAGGTAAAATTTATTGCAATTCGATGTAAATGTGATGAAAATAATTCTACATAACATCAAATTACTGTGAGGTTGAATTTAAATTTCCAATTAATTTTTCCAGTAGTCATTAGCTCGTAAATCAATCAATCAAGTTTGTTTTTCTACAGGTCTTAAGGCGTAAAATACATAATTAAACCTTGTTAAGCAATTAATTTACATTTAATTTGCCTTTCTACAGATTATCGTGTTTTCCTTTCGGATACAATCATATATCATATATATACATACAGTAGAGTCTCGATATAGTGAACATACCATATAGTGAACTAGCCACTGCAATGAACACAAAAATATTAACATTAACCTCTAAATAGTGAACACATTGTGCCTCGCTAGAGTGAATTGCATAAAACGTACACAGGGACTTCACCCAATGCGTAATGCAATGACATCATTATTGCATTGAGTGTTTATTTCATAATATCCACAATTCAGAATTGAGCAAAAATTCTAAGGGACTCGCACATTGCGTAATGACATCATGCGTACTTAAGTGTTAATTTCACAGTATCCACAGTTCAGCTTCAGCAAAGATTCTGAAGAGTGTTTGTTATAAATTTCGTAAAAGTGACGGTTTTCTGCTAAACTAAAAATAACCTTTTATTCTATAATTACTATACATACTTTATAGCTTGAAATATTAAATTGTTTTAATGTAATAAACACAATGTTGAGTATTTTTACCTAACCTCTGAATAGTGAACAACCCCGATGAAGTGACAAAGCCGTTCATTAATTAGTTCACTATATCGAGACTCTACTGTATTTCATAGATAAAGTGATTTCCCATTTTTTTTTTAATGCAAAACAAATTTTGTCAAGTATTGAGTATTTCTGAAAGGAAAAAAGAAAATTAATAAAAAATTAGCAGATCCTCATTGGAAAGTAAAATGACATCATATTAGGCATTGTCCCATTAAGAGGCATTTTGTACTAAAACGGAAATACATTATTAATGTTTTGTAAATTCGTCTTTCAGCGTTTGGTTGAAATAAACAAATGTTTGCATTATCTGATATCCCAATTTACTGGAATCCATTGTATTTATAAAAACGGGACAAAAATTGGAACATTTAGAATTGAAGTAATCAACGATTTTTTAGAAATTAAAAATTTTATTGTTGTTTAAATGTTGTTTTTATATATATATATTATATTGAATGGTTAAAAATCTTATACCCCTATTGAAATATGTAGAATTTTCTAGAACGAACTATATACAGGGTGTTATTGAAAGTTGTACAGATATTTTAACCACGAGCTATTGGCTTCATGTAGAACTCGGAAAAAATATCTAAAAAATTCTATGTCAAAAAATAAAATAACATTGCGGTTTCCTTGTTTTAAAGCATATTTCCTATAGGTTACTTCGCATTGGCATACATTTTATAAAACATGATATACAGGGTGTATTTTTAAAATGTGCCGAAATTTTATCTACGAGGTTGTTTGACAACGTAGAAGACTAAACTAAACTAAATGTCATTTTATTTTTTGACAGAATTTTTTAGATATTTTTTCCGAGTTCTACATGAAGCCAGTAGCTCATGGTTAAAATATCTGTACAACTTTCAATAAGACCCTGTATGAATAGTATATTATGTTAACCATTTTTGCTCCGAATAACTTATTATACCTACTATTTTTCTTCAAATGTTCGTAACAAATTATTTAAGAAATGTTAACAAACCAGGAATTTATTTTAAGGTAAAAGATTGGGTAGACTGATAAATTAATGTATGTAGCTCGTTTTGAAAAACATTACTACATATGTCTCGATTATATCTTATTTATTCACTTCAGCTTTCCTTTATAAACGAATTTGTTAAAATTTGAGTTAGGAATTTCAAATAATTTAGGTAGTTTACTTTATCTGCCGCTCGTCAGATACCATGGCAGTGAATTGACACTTTAGCATTATCAATCCAGCAGTATAATGTCATATTTTACTAACGTTTAAAGAAAAACTGTATTTGTACTAATTTTTCGATTTTTTTATGTTGTTTATTAGTACGGAAAGCTTTCACAATAAATTTTTTCAAACTTTGATATCCATTTTGTCCAATTATTCTGTGCCAAAATGCATTTACTTCATAATTCAATTAAAAGAAGAACTGAGCAGAATTTGCAGTTTCATTTACAACCAAAAAGTACAGGAATGCATTCAGCTTGGAGTTCTCTTAAAAAAACGAGGCGTGTTTTATTACTTTTGTCGATAATATGATTTTCCATAAATTCCCTTTACAATTTTTTTATGTATTAATGCGGAAAGTACGTTGAACGAATAATTCCAACACAATGAGCTTTAGAAATCTATCAACAAAGGATTCTTTTCGGAGCCGTTTCTAAAGATAATACTTAATTACGAACCAATCACTCCGATATGTTGTGTATTAACCCAATTAAATTTTGTAGAATAATAATGGAAGAAAATGCATCGAAAATATTTTTGTCCGTCAAAAGACCAACAATGTTTGTGTTGAGTTTATATAAACTCAATCGAAAGATTGTTGTATAAACACAAACCCTGAACAATACCTCAGCTTTGACACATTTCCACGAGAGTTTACTTACAAGCTTTTATCCACTCTTCGTCTTTGCCAACGCTATTTTTTTACCCGAGATAACTTGTTATAATTTTTTAAAAGCTAGGTGGAGGCGGCAGGAGTAATCTAGTTCGTTACGGGGCCAACTAGCAGCGGATGCCATAGGCGCGCATGTGATTTAATCCCAGATACAGTTTCGCTGGTATCATGCCGCCCCAATTAACCCTTTAATTTATTATTCAAATCTACAAACGAGGCTTTATAATATAACGGAAACGCAATTTGCATCGCATTATTGGGTTTTGTATCAATTATATATATATTTTTAATCGGCCCTAATGCGATTAGGTCCTCCCGCGGACATAAATTCACCGTGCAACATCCACCGGACAAACACGGGACCGTCGTGCCCCACCGTCCCCTATCCATCCAACAAAAATTTTAATCCGGCTCGGTATTGGAACAAATCCGAATGGAAAACTGCACCGTGATATAAACGTTACAGGTTCATTAATTCGGAGTTTAATTTACACCGACCGAGAGGAGCGATTTGCAATTTACGAGCGCATCGGTCCTGGCAGGACACAAGCCGCGACTTGGGACATAGCAAAAGCCCTATCGATTCATTTTTCAATCCGGGGATCCTCTCGATTCCTATTTGTTACTGGATGATGCAGAATTTGCTTCCATATCCACCTTTGGCTAGTTTTACGAGCTTATTTATGGTGGTCCGGACCTGATTCGCTCTTTCCTGGTTTTTTCGGTCATGTGGTCGAAGTTTCGAACAATTAATTAATCGCTTCTTCACGGATTCTCCAATGGTGTTGGTCGCTTTCGGTCACGTGACTGATGGGTTCGGAAATGGCGAACGAATCAATATCTCCCTTTGGAGGAAGACTGTGGTGCCGCACAAAGGGGACGGCCAGTGTACACTGTCTTGGCTAACATGTACTCTTTGTTGACGGCCACATTACCCGGAAAGCATTATCTACCAAAGAAACACTCATTTTACTCTTGACATGTTTGTTTGTATCGGTCGGTATCGTTCGATTTATTTGCTCTGGTCTGAAATTAAAACTGTCAAATTTTCGACATCCAACAAAATGAAATGCAACCTAAAACTGTCGCTTTTTGCGACCGTCTATTTTTACATATTTTTGGCTAGTAGTTGCCAATTTTATTAATTGGAAACAGTTGACATTTTAAATAAAGTGATTGGATGGCTGGGATTGTTGAATTAATTTGAATTACAATTGTGAATATTTATAACCTGGTTATTCATCAACTGCAAATGAAACAACGAATTCCAAAATTGCCGTCTAGTTTAAAGGTCAAAGACGAAAACTGCAGATTTATGTGAAACTGTAATCCTATTTATAATAATTTGTTAGTGTGAGAAGCTATATCAGAAATATACCTTTCTAAGTTGACCCTTGTGGCTGAGGCTATAAATTGTTTTCCGCCTCCCTTTGTTACAATTTCACGAAAATGGAAATCGTTTTTTTCCTTCCAGTTCCTCTGTCGTGATTTAGAAAATAGATGTAATGTCGCTTTACCCAAAGAAAATTTTATTAATGCACGACAGAATGAGAAAAATGTGTATACAGGCTGTACCTGAAATACGTGTGTTAATTATAACCAGTGAAAAAACTCGCCAGTTTATAAACCTTTTCTCTAACATTTCGCAAAAGTTTTCCAAGATTTTTGCTTCTAAATTTTTACCGAACTAGTCTCTATTTTTTGTAACCATAAGAATTTTAATTTTGATTATTTATTTTTTCTATAACAATGTAACTTTTTTGACAAATAGTGTCTTTAAGAAGTTATAATAGAATGGTATTTAATTTTAATTCTAACCCCATATATGATACATACGCTAATGCGTTTCTAAATTAATTTTCCCATCCAAAATGAGAAGTTATTACTCACCGAAGGGCCATTGCTGGGTTTCGCCCTATTCGTAGCTTGCACCTGAGATGTTTATTATGATATATTACAGCGGTTCTAATCCATTTCTCGAAATTAGAGTAACATCCAGAAAATTGAATCAAATTCTCAAGCTAGGAGAATTTTGTTTCGGGGTAATGTACCGAATAAACAAGATTTTTGTAGAAATTTTCTTTCCTTTGTCGTATTGATACTGGCCTTTGATGTATTTTTAAGCAGTAAACTGCCGAACAGTTTTCCAATAAATAAGATTGTTTTCGATTTGGAACGTCAAGTGTAGTGTAAAAGCGCATAAACCGGAGTAATTCTTCCCGGTGCAATCATGCCATGTGTATTGAGTCGAGTCCATTAAAATCCAACAGGACAGCGTAATTTAGACGGCCATATCCGCGTCACTATAAAATTCAACCGGAACTCCGGCCTCGTAAAGGGGTTCGAGTTTGAGCCGGAGCACCGATGGCAAAAACAGATGGACCAATAAAAAACGGTCTGGGCCGCCGTTTGTAGTGGTCGAGTTGTGGAAATCGTCGAATCTGCAGAGCCAACATGGCCCACCGTCCCTTTTCTTAATCGGTTAAATATTCAGCTCCTCGTCGGGTGAAAGATGTGCGGCCGTGCTTTTATTAGTAAGTTAGTTAGTTTGCGAGATGTGGGTTGTGTTGCGGCGGCGGCGACGTAGAGGTCCGTCCACCCGGGGAGTCGTAATTCATCCCCGTTAAGCCCTGTGCGGTGACCGGAGTCCGGCGCAACCACGACCATTGCCATTGATTGGCACGGAATCGCGTCAACTTATCCTACCGGGACATTAATAATGCACCCGGCGGGAATTCGTTATAAAGCCCGTAAATCCCGGCCAAAGCTCGCGTATGCTCCGGTATATAATAAATGCGTACGGGATGCCGCCGGAAAATCAGACATCAGACACACAATACACAGAATTGAGATTTCCCAAGCGATTGTCTCGCCAAGTCGCGTCAAACCATTCAACGGTAACGTGCGAGGCATCTGCATAGCCGCCACCGGATTACGGCGGACGGTGAGGGAACGCTTCGACTACTTCCGGATTTTTACTGCCGGATCTGGAATCTGCCCGCGATATTTCAATAACGCTAAGTGATGCACCGTCAGCTATTTACACGACGAAACTGACGCGGTTTCGTACTCTCGAGGATTGAAAGCCAAAAGGAAGAATCAAACAGAGCAAAAAATACACATTGTTGATTTTGTCTTCAGCTACTTACTGTATTGCCTCCGAATTGGATTTCATACCGCTAGAAAATATCCTGCAATACAGAGCAGAACGACTCTTGAAACGCCCTACGATAAAACAAGTTTCACGCTGATTTTTTTTTTTTTTAGCTTGCTGTAAAACAACGTGGTTTCGAAATGAAAATTTCAGTCGACGAAAGAAATCGTAACACGCGATGTCGAGAACAAAAACAGAAACGGAAATAAACTAAAGAATATTTTTTTAAATGAAAAAGTTTGTGGTAAACTGCTACAGAGTCAAAAAATAATTGTTGCTGAAAATTGAAGACAAAATTAAATATGGTTTTCTGCGCTTCATTAAGTACAACAATAAACTGATTAAAACAAATATCTGAAGTAACGTTTGATTTCAACAGAGTAAAAGAAATCTGTCGAGGTGTTGGATTCTCTCATGGTATGTGACCTTGGAAATATCTGCAGTGAAAAATTTGTAAATTAAAACTGAAAATGTTGACTACTTTCCATGCAAATAGACCAGAGAGAGACAACACTAACGTAACGAATCACGGTGTTTTCCGGTCGGTTTATAGCGCCTTCTTGAGAATGATCTTCGTCGTTTGCGCAGATATGACTCATAGCCTATGAGAAAATCCAACATCTATAACTGCTTTTATTACAGGCATATGAGAATTTAAATCAAAATCGGTAAACAAATAAAATATGTAACAACAATTAATGGAAGGCTCATTATTATCAATATTTTTTAAATACATATAAAAATGGGAAAAACAAAACAATAAGTGTGACAGTAAATAAGGATTAAAAATAACTACAACCAAATATTCTAAATCTTATGAAGGTGACTATTCATTGACAATAAGAAGGTTAATTTACCAAAAACAAAAAATAGATGATGTTTAAAATTAAAGTCAAACAAATAAAGAGAAAAACGAAAGAAAACAAGAGATTCTGCAAAATAAAAATGTTAAAGTTGATTTACGAAAGAAACAAGAATTTGATGATTTTTACAACAAATAAAAAAACAAAATAAAATGGAAAATAGAATGAACTAGGAGATATGAATAAGAAGATTAAGATTAACTTAAGAACTGTGAAGTGAAATACACTTCCTAAAGGAGAAAAAGAACAATGGCGATAGACGTAAAAATGAATGATAATGTTGAGGCTCAAATGATACTATGTATAGTTGAATTTTTTTAATAAACAATTGTCAAAACGTTGTCTTGTTGGTATGAGCCAAACTGTGATTTTCATGATAATACGATTGGTCACATTGAGTGTCAACATTTTTTTATGTAACTGAGCCTGCGCCCTAACGAGCGAGAGTTTATTTCGAATTCGAAAAGGTTTCTCCTGATTTCTCATTAAATTTGTTTTGAAAATGAATTCACGGAAGAAAGGTACGGGAAGTGAAGTGAACATAACCTTAACCATGATTTGGTGTCAAATTGTTATACAGCTGGTCCATATGTCCAAATTTTAGGGTGGTACAGTATGGTTTTTTACTTCATTTTGACACTGACAATTGTTTATTAAAAAAATTTCACTATAGATAAAAAAATTAATAGTATCGCGCGTTCAAATGAAATCCTGGGCTGGGAAGGCGTTGGAAACCGTCAATTGTTGTGCTTTTTTAAAGCGTAGATTAATTGGAGCATGTTGACAGGTAACGTAAAATTTAGAGCCAAAAATATATTTCTTTTTTTCTTTCTTTGCAATGTTTTACATTAAAAATAAAATAACTTAACGATTTCTATTCTAGAAGAAAATATCTAAGGGCACCCTTTGCTGAAAACAAACATGTTCAATTATGTCCCGATTAACATAAACAAATGTCGTCGTGTCAAACGGCGGGAAATTCAAACTTTACACTGTTCTAAACGGTTTACTTTTTCCAACGCCTACTCAGCCCAGGATTTCATTTGAACGCGCGATATATTATTCAATGAGCAGACAATGGCTATTATTCGTAAGAATGATTTTGTGTCACGAGCCGCAGCCGAGTGGCATAATTCATCCGTACTTTATCCAATAGGAGTAGAAAAAACTATTTAGAAGAATCACATCAAAATATCTAAATGCTTTTAATCTGGGATAATTTTGAATTTTTTAAGGGACCGTGATAAACAACTACCACTTAAAATCATAAGTTTAGTGGAGGTATTCCAGTGGTATTTGAAAACCTCTCGGACGGGCATTCTAAACTATTTATTTCGTTTCGGTTTCCTAAATATTTTATTAGACTAGAACAAACAATTCAACTCTCCTACAAATTACTCGAATTAATGTTAAAATAAAAAGCGGTGAAGTCAAAGTAGTTTGATAAATATCAACTCGAAAGAATTCAAGAAGTATTTCGATGCGATCACCCAGGTATGCCGGAGAATTTATTAAAAATGTATCTTGATGGACGGCGTAATTGTGTGTATTAATTATTAAAAAATGCTACTTCACAACCGGAAAAGTTCGTGAGTATTTTATTTCGCTTAAAAGTGAGCGTTTCTCGAATAAAATTTACAAGATGTGAAAACAATGTCTGGTCGAAAAAGCTGTTGCATTCAACTAGGCTTTCACATTTAGCAATGCTGCATATAAAATGTCAGAAATAGGAGTAGGGTCACCTAAAAGTCCCACTTATTTAAAAATAGAACGCGGGATCGAGAACCGAAATCAATTTTGCATTGATAGTGGATAAAATCTTTATTAGAAAAGGGTCGAACAGTTTCGGGTTATGCCCTTCTTAAGGAACTAAATTACTCATAAAGACTAAGGTATATATACTGACTTGTTTTGTTGAATAGGGTCGGGTTTAAAAATTCACCTCGAAGATCGAATTTTACAAAGCTCCAGGTTTTCGGCAAATTGAAGGCGAGAATGACGGCGGGATTGGTGTGATTGTTGAATGTCACGTTTTAAAAAGCGTAAAACAGTTTCACCACAATAAAAGAAGTGAAACAGATAAATATGTAGATTAAGAAAACGTAAACGGATAATCATCGCTGTGCTACCAAGGCTTAACGCATTTTTTAATTTTGCTCCTTCTCGTCACAAATCCGGATCATTTTCGCTTTTCTTTTATCCTCCCAAAGCTGCTGCTGTAACTGACGTAGTCAAAAAAACATCTGCACATGTCAAGCTTTACCACTTACCCTAATTAATTATGCTTTGATCTCTTATTTTTTAATTTGCAATACATAATTCCAAATTTTTTTATTAAAAGAATTAACAAAGGGCTTAGGACAACGCACAACCGTGGGGTTAATTCGAATATTGTAAAATTAAATTTACATTATCCAAAATATCCGGGATGAAATAACACAAGTACCTGAATAATTCCGAGTTTAATCCGGCATTTGCCCCAAATCCTGCAAAGTTTTATTTAATATTAGTAGAATATAGAAACCTCCGATTAGTGATGTGATAAAATTCCACTCCCTTCGAACACAATAGTTACTATTTGGCACAAGGTTAAAGGGACATTTGCCTGTCTCAAGCCCATTTACACTGGCTACTACCAACGATTTAATCTACACAACTTTAATTTAACCAGCGCTTAAATGAATCAGTTGAAGTAGTCATTTTTCAGTGAGAACTAGGAAACAGGCCCTGGTACCAACACAAATAATAAAAGTGCTAGAGGTATTTTAATGACTTGCCGGATTCACTGGCGCGGCAAGTCCTTTAAATAAACCATGTGACCCGTGCATTGTCATTTGACGAGATCATCGGCCAAGGCTCTACATAATAAGTGGGACACGGCGCATTGTGTACAGAATGTGAGAACATTGTTATTTAAATTTATATCTTATTTAGTGGCGTTAGCGGCTTAATTCTTAAGGAGAGGATTTTGATGTCTTTAATCTTTGCAAGAGGATAGAGTCAGCGTCTTTGACTTGCTGTAAAATAAAGTGGGCGTTCGTTTAAAGCGACACATTCACACGGCTTCTCTTCAAAACAAAGAACACCAAGTGCAAAATAGTGAACTAGACGAAACTGGAAACTCTGAGTGTCACATAAATCAATTGCAGCTTTCTTTTTCAGTCTCGCTTTAATTTAATCGCCGTTTTTAGGGATCAGTCAATTTCATGTTCCTCTTCCTAGAAAAAGCGAAGGTATTCTTCCGGGAAATGCCCTTGTTTCTATTATTTCTGGAGATTAAATAAATTTTCTGTCGTCTTATTACTTATTTTGAACTGCTTCCTTCAAAGACCGATTTTATTGTTTTGTACTCGTTTCAATTTTTTTTTATTTTTCCGTTTGTTCCAGGTGAGTGTGTGTGTCCCACACATGCCTAGGCTTCGCTATGAGCTACTCGCAAGGTTTGTATGTTTCGTCCAGCATGCACCGGACTATTGATCAGAAGTCGCTTCCCCGTGTGAGCTATTGTGCTTCGACTTATTAATTGAATTCCGGGCGCCGACTCCGGTAGCGTTCGTCTGAAATCAGTTCCGCGAGAAACTATCGAGGTTTTTATCATCTAGCACAATACCCACGAGCTATCCGAACACCTACCGACTAATTCCCAACTAAAACCGTAGTTTTGAGACGTAAAGTTTTGACACAAATTATTATGGGCTTTAATTGCATCTGTGCGAGCCAGCAGACAACAGGCATTGTGAATCAGAGTTAGTCGGGGAATTACGGATAATAGGCCTTGGCGAGGGCGCGCCTTGGGGATTCGTCCAGACTAGGAAGTTGCTTCAGCGCTCATCCCTGCAACAGAATAGATTCCTTCCTATTTAACTCGAACAAACAGATTTCGTTCCAGTAAATCTGTTCCGCCCTAGATCTGTGGATTAGACTTATTATTATCCGAAAGACGCGAGCGAAGACAGCGTTATTAAGTAAATAACCTGAGGAGGAGTCCTCGCCACCTGTCCTCCGGACGCTGACCGGATTCCGCACGAGCACCGCCATTATACGAGACCGTTGCGTGCCTTCATAACTCAGGTCCTTTTCTTCTCTGGATGTAGGAAGTCGTTTCGCTAACTTTATGTCTTTCATATTTCTTCATTTGCGCCGCAGACGCTGCTGCGCCTCGAGCCTTTGTTTTGCTCTCATACCAGATACTTATCTTTTTTTCTTCTCTTTATACATTGTTGATGACATCACCCCTCGCACCTGATTGTCTGCGGAGAAGTTGCCGGATTCTTCCGTAATCAAAACCCCGGGAAACCGCTCGCTCGTCACCCGATCCCTCGATAGATTTTCCTTGATAAACGACCGGCACGTTGTTTTAACATCTTGCGTTCGACGCCGAATGGAATCTTAAGTGGATTTAACAAACACAGAAAAATCGACTTCGCGACCGAAAGTTTACTTAAAATTCTGCGGCACTTTTATCAGACAACTTATTAATTCGGCTACAAAGCCCACGGACTCGGAGATTACATTACTTTTTATCGGAGCTGTTTTCGGAGAAGTTTCCGGAATAATAATAGTAACAATAACAGTGAAACGAAAGAGAGTAAACAGCTCATCGACTTAAACTTCACAATGGCACAGGATTAGCTCATCTGGCTGTCAAGAGTGCCGCCACTGACTCCACACTTATTTTTCCTCCAGAACGACGACATCTTGCGAAAACTAAAATAGAATATTTTGCCTCACCTCGCATCCAGTTAATTTAAGTTTAATTTGTTCTTGCTTTAAGACACATTACTGGCTTTCCAGGTTCCACATTTCTGGAGCGCATATTATGTTGTAAGTTTCATTGATCCCACAGGAGTCGAGACATAAGCACAAAAGCTTTCAGCCATGTGGGGTAATATATTTCCCGGAAAAAAGATTTCTGACCATTTATCATCTGCATTCGCCTAAACATCATCTAATTATTTATTTATCCATCAATCTGTTGGAGCGAGACGAAAACATCGGACCCTATAGAATGCATTTCACATTTTTTTGCAATTTCATTGTTATTGCCGCTGCAAAGATAACAGCGGAGCTAAAAGAAAAATAGCCCTAACTATTTTTATATTTTTTTCCCATCCAGATAGCCCAGTTTACGTCCATAAATCAAATATTTAAATACTGCCCAAGCTTTTGGCATTTTGTAATATAGCAAAAAACCGGAACAATGGAACGAAAAGGCGTTTTGTTCAGCACATCAGTTAACCGAAAATCTGATGCAAGTAATTAAAAACGTGAAAAAAGTAAACCATTTGGAAATGATTTGGAACAGGGTAAAGTTTGAATTTCCCGCCGTTTGATACGAATGACATTTGGTTATGTTTAATCGGTACATGATTAAACATGTTTGTTTTCGGCAAAGGGTGCCTTTAGATATTTGCTTCGAGAATAGTTATTTTATTTTTAATGTAAAACATTGCAACGAAAGACAAAATCAGAAAGATTTTTTGTTTATAAATTTTAGGTTAGCTGTCAATATGCTCTAATTACAAGTGTCAATTTACACTCTAAAAAAGCACAACAATATACGGTTTCCAATGCCTTCCCTGCCCAGAATTTCATTTGAACGCCCGATACTTTACATTAGATTTTTTTTTTTAATGTAATACCAATGTGTGCCATATTTGATGTGCTGTAAAAAAATGTGAAGGGTAGCAAAGCCGTTTCAGTCTTTGATGGGAATAATTATTGTTGTAGATTATCCCGGCGCATCCGCCAGATTTGTTCGCTACCGTAAGAATTCGTAATAAACTCCCCTTGAATGTTTTTGGTTGTCGGTTTGCCGTAAGTATGCCTGGTGGTGTTTTACGACAGGTGTATGATGACGGCTTTATTGCAGGGCTAATAACTCACCAGCTGCAATCCGAGTAAACTTGGATGATGTTGTTTTAAAATATACAGCGCTGTTGAATGTTACTGTTTTCATCTTGTACATAATGAATTAAATTGGTGCTTCCGAAACAAGTTTCATAAAATAGAAACAACAAACAAGGACGAGCCGTGCACGTGTGCGCTCCCTCGTTATGATCGCGGCGTAATTTTTATTATTACCGTTTTTTAACCGGAACACGTGTAAAATATCAGATCGATTTCAGGTGAATAAATTCCGTAGTGGTCGGCAATGAAATGTTGAACGTAAAGCATAAAAACAACAATTATGCCGGAATTAACGAGGCTCATGTCGAATAAAATATTTCCGCCCGAAGTATGCCCTTTAATTGCAACAAAACAGAGCAAGCCACTAGATGTCATTCGAGCAAATAAAAACAATACAAACGCGACGTTAATAATGGCCATAATAAAATCTGGCGCGTTCAATACACTCGATGGAAATGTCGAGTCAAATGCGCATTTCCATATCATTTGCTCGTTTAGACCGCCGCCAAATGGCCCCTTTTTCCGAGCAAAAACCAAATAAAGTGCATTAGCAAACACGCCTTGCACTGCTCAATATGATACTGCGGGAGCACCTGACGACGAGGTAATCACCAGTTGCAACACCTCATCTCAGAAAAAAATATTAAAGCCGTGAACAAATTTTCCCGAGGCTTTAACCGCACTGAAATGTAATGTTCCGGGCTCCGCTGCGATTCCCACCCCCTCCTTTCTCCGACAACGACAAATTAATTAGAATTAATTGCGAACAGAACAAAGGCCCATAATGGGATGTTAATAACGCGCGGTCCATCGGGGCTAATTTGATTGATTTCTGCGGCGAAACCAAGTCTAAAGCGACTGCGAGGAAACTGATGGTAAAGTAAAGGTGCGGGCAAAAGTTAATTTCCGGTTCCCGAAGAAGCGGTTGAACCGAGTGTGATGGAGTTGCGTGTCTAGATATCTGACGTACACACGTTGTCATCTCGACACGCTACATTTTGCCTTTTATATTTCATAAGATCGACAGAGGCATCCGAAGATTTGCGATATTTCTGTAGAAAATAAGAATCGATGGATGGGGCAGCACAAGAATTTCGATGGGATATTGGCCGACTATGTTTCTAGAGTTTAATTGAAATTCTGGACGAATTTCAATATAACACATGAGGCGGTGGCACAATGCAGGAATTTGTTTTGTAGCCGCAGACTATAATTAATAATCAGGCGTGTAAGCGCTTCATTTTGTCCACATCGAATTTTTCAACCGGAGTGGAGATCGATAAAGGAAATATTTATCTACGGCATTAAATCGTAAACACCGAACATACCGCCAAAAGAAACCAGAACTATTTCCAGGACTGATAATTTGTCGAGCGTCTACCACAAATGCTACAAGAAACCACCATTTAACAATACTTATAAATAAAACTCACCTATTGAAAGATCTGGTCGCGTGCATCCTGCAACAAAAAACAACAAAATCAGGATACAATTTTCAGGGAGTTATTGTCTGACTAAATTCGCTGCGTGTATTCTTGTCCTAGCAGAAATTCAGGAACTCCAACGGACAAATATTTACCTCCAGCTTTGAACGGCTTACCTGGAAAGGGCTCGGGGATGGCAAACAAATTGATTGCTGTAATATTTCATTCAATATTTTATTATCTATTTAGCACAATTACCTTCTTTACATTTCCCTAAAAAGGTATGTTGACACCATTATAAAAAGGACGTTTGCTCTTGTCTGGATCTGTTTGCTGGGTCCCCACATATTTTGAAAAGGATAACTTTAATTAATCGATTTGGTCGCCTTCGAATCACAAATAATTTTCGAACAAATCGGCGGTTTACGAATAATGAGTTATTTGATGGTTAGTTTAGAGCTGTAGTTCGCCGTTTTTACGACCGCTTTTATCATATCATATAACGTCAGAAAGGTAAAGACGGTAGTTTATCAAAAACAGAATTGCACGCTGCGACGATATTTTCAAAGAAGGCAAAAAGTATAATAATACGGAACGTTGTGCTTTCAGAAAAAGTAGTTGGCGTATACAAGTGCAGATTCTCATATCAGATCATTCTGCAAAAGTATTTGTCTTTTTGCTGAATTACATTCGCATACAAAGCTCACCCGAAACCGAGGCAAAGTGTAAAATTGGCTGAAAATAAAATGCTCTCACAATTTCAGCCACTCTATTGGTGCTAAACCATTCAGGTACATTTTCAGCTTTTCCAAAATGCTCGTGATTTTTTCACCACGTCATTAAGTAGCAACGAAACTGGCTTTTCACTACAGAAGTGACATAATTGTAAATTAAAATATTAAATAATTTTCGAGCAGACACAATGAACTCGTTACAATTTAGTGGTACAGAAAACCGAATTAAATTAGTGAAGAATGAGTTCCTGTGGCGGTTTTTCATGTTGAAATACAGCACTTTTATTTTTACAACCTTTCAAAGTCAAGTTTATGGATTATGTAATGGCATTTACATTTAACAAGTCTCGTGCACGCCATGCTTTATTTAACCTTTTTTATCTTTTTATTTAATCTCTCAACATTAAAAATTTTAATCGAGTTTTTAGCAACCATTTTTGCATAATGTCAGAGATCTTTGCGATCTGCCACATATAAAAAATATACGTACACGACATTATCGGACAAATCGGACTTGTACCGCTTGCATTTAGATCAAGCCTACAAAAATAAATAATTTAACTTAAGAGTTAAATGCACTTAGCTTTGAACAACAATTCAAGCTTACAGGAAGGAAAAATTTAAGCAGAATTAGATTTGACATGCACGAGACCGAGTTAAGCTTTCGTGATTTGTGAGGTTAGATAACCGCGAACATGTTGGTGTTATTTTTTGAAATGTCAACCTTGTGCATACGCTGACCCTTTCTGAAAATTAAGGACGTCAAAGCGTGGGTGGTTTCCTAGTCGTATCCAGATCTGTCTTGTACTCGTCAGTCTGTCGTGAAACACAATTTATAGTTGTTCCAGATTCGTAATGGTTTGTGCCAGACCAAGTCTTGAAAAGAGTAAAAGTCTAAATAACTAGCATCTGCTAAATGACAGAGAGGAAAATGGAGTTAAATTGAGATTGCATTCCGATTGGAATTGCACAAACAGAAATAAAATTTCAATCTCTCAAAGCCAGACCTTCGTCGGGCATAACGCCGTCGATAAAGCATAAAACCGAGTTTTTCTCTTATCACCCGTAATGCCTCGGAAACAACAGAAACCGTTACGATTCGATCCCGATCGTGTCGAGTCAAAAAGTGTGTGCGGAGTTGTGTCCGGCATCGACGGGCGCAGATGGCCCCCACCCTGTCAAGGGCTTAGCAGATTAGAAACCGGGCTAGGCCGGGACCCGATTAAATCTGTGCTTTTGTGTTAGGGAAATGGGTTAATTTTCCGCCCATGTACCTCTAGGGATGAACGGAATTACAATGGAGGGTCGCATATCGTAGCCGTGCCTCTTATCGAACGCGATTCCGACGCCTCGCAACGATATTTGCCTTTAATTTAATTCCACACGTCCCGTATTCATATAACAAATTGAATGCAGTATTACATTTATAAGTCATTCGGAGGAGTAACAATCCACTTTAATTTTAAGCGGAGTTTATGTCGCGTCGCGCGCTACCCCGGAGTGTCAACAAATTTGCATATCTATGTATATAAAGTACAATTTTAGTTTGCTGCATAATGGAACGACTAATCAAATCGCTTTATAATGTATGCAAACTACTTAATTTGCCGCCGGTAACAATCAGAAAACTGGGCTTTTTCGCGTGGGCGATGCCAGAACCGGATCCAAATAGTAGAAAAAAACCAAGTGCCACCCACAATTTTTATTTTTATTTAATTGTCATTTTACAGAACTATTTTATTTTTACTAAAATCTCGACTTCGTCTCGGTCTTCAATCTCTGGGCTTAGCACAAAAAGATTCACTTCTACTCTTAATGACATAATCTATTAATATTGAGTAAAAACGAACGAGAGCGAAATTTTCTACATTCTTTTTTTACGAAAAGTTTACATTTTCCTGTTTCCGCTAAATCTTACCCCTCGGGGTGTAGTTATACACTGGTATATTATTGTTTGGCGTAGATGTTTTCATTCATAATTTACATATTAAGTATGCTGGAACAATTCTTGTTTTATAATATGGTTAATTGTTATGACAACATAACGTCATTTGTTATTTATTCACTATATCGACAAAGTTAAATATTTTCGTCGCTTCCGGAGCCGGCCCTGGCGTGCACCCATCAAACAATAACATCCTCTCGCATTGCTCCTGTTTGTGTTGGTCGTTATGTCCAATTATCCGCCAAGACAGCTGGAATAAACCATAAATCCTGTGTAGTTTTTGTAATAAGAAAACATGACATTTTAATTTCCCCCCTATTCGGGCAATAAATTCCGAAGAATAGGGGATTAGACATTTTACAGCACTCTTATAATCACGACACGAAAAACCTCTTCTTCATATTTTAAGACCCGGCCGAGATCTGCGCGTTGAAATTTATACTCGGCGATTAAAATTTATTATCCCTCTCCTTAGACTTATCGGATGCCGCAAATAGATTAAGAGGCGTCGCGACGCCGCACGCCCATCTCCGTCGACCGTCCATTAAAAGATCACCCACCCGTGAATAATTAAGGAAAAACTACAAAATTCATCGTCAATCTTGTAACACACGTGTGCGTAATCAGAGCGCGATTCCCTCACGAACGTCGAGCTTGATGAATCTTTGAGAGGGTTCAGCGATGGGGTCCGCCGCCTTGGTCCAGAACGGGGCCGTGCTAACGATGATTAAAAAATCTGCATGCCACCCCGGCGGAGGCGTCGAGACGCTCACTTTATGGTTACCGGGGGAACACGCGGACGCATTCACATGTAAAATGGCAAGGCACCGGATTAAATATCAGGCGCCATCGTCCGTCCAATTTTTCCCCCCAGGTCTAGCCTATTTTATAAATTGCAAATTGTCGTAAAAACATGCCAGAGGGGTATATAAAAATTTAATCGGAATGCGAGCGAGCGATCAAAATTTCGGACTCGTTCATAAATAATTAATGAACGCGCCCATTACACCCCCGACCGAGCCAAATTACATAAATAAAATATCAAAAGTAAGACGCAGGAAACGAAAGTCTGTTATTACGCTAAGGCTAGTTTCTCGAGATGACTCGGTACAGAGGAGAACAGTAAATGGATCGAGTTTATGAAAATGGATAAAGAGAGGAATTTGAGATTGCTTATCAAAAACAGGTCCTCAATAGTGTCTGTAGATAAGATGGAAGTGTATCATCTGTCCCCCCCTGAAATTCTATCTGCTTAGATAGAGAGCTTGAAGGGGTGCAACCTCAGCTCTGCCAATGAACCACAGAATTTACCCCTAGAAAAATGATACATGCACATGGAGCGACAAGATTTAAATACTATTTTCATAAAGAGATTAAATTTGATGTTTCTTTCTCTGAATTCAATGTTTTTGGTTGTAAAACTTTATTTTCTAAGAGCTGGGCAAATTCAGAACAGGGCATTCAAATCTTTAAAACTAAATTCATCTAGATAGTCTTTTCACTACTACAGCATTGTTTTTTTCTTATCAAATTGGACTTTTAAAGCGGCAACCATTTTTTGAAAATGTCCAAATAAAATTTTCAGCATGCTTCAAACATCTTCTTATTATTGGAGTAAAAATTCGATTAAACTCCACTTTTTTTCCTAAAAATGTTTTCAAAATGCTTTAGCTTCTCGCAACAAAACTTGACGGATCTCATTTTTATTTGAAAATAATTTTGCCTCCTTTTGTCTCATTTTTCTAAAAATTCTGACAGTCAAAGGTGTAGTTTTAGCTGGCCTCAACAATAAGATACTCTTGCACAGCTTCCCAGGTGTGGTTTCTTCTATTTTTAATTCCTCTTATTGTTATCAAGTGATCACTGGGTTAAGAAATGAGGCATTCAATTTGCAATAATTATTCCTTTTTGCTTCATCTTCGATCACCAAGCTGAAATTGTTAAGGTAAGCCTTCACTACAAAACTTTTTTAAAGTTTTTTGTAATGTTTGTGTTGCCTCGGTAAACTGACTTTCTCGCATGATTGTGTTTTTAATGTACTTATCAGCATTGTTGATAGATCGTGTAAGTTGCATTTACTAAACTCTGACTGATTTCCATACAAAATAAATAATCATGAGTGCGGTTATGAAATATAATAGCACTAATGCAGTTGTGTAGAACAGAAAACAAGCATTTAATAAATAAATAACCAAAAGAACAACAATTTATTTATACTGGGTATTTCACGAGTGATAATGAGCCCGGCGGAATCGAAAATGCAACCCACAATCCATTTCCAAAGTTAACATGACTATTTTAAACATCGTATTGTTTTAATATGAAATTGTGAATCATGATGGCTTTGCTTCCAATAGTTTTATTTGTCACAACTGACATTTACGACAATTAAAATGTACTCGAACGATGAGAAAAGAGACATGATCCTGATTTAAGACGAATGTAATAAAAATATCTCTGCCGTTGCGGGTTTATGCAGACAATAAACATTTTCCCAAAAACTTCTTGTTTTTTCACAATTTCATTTAACCAAGCGAATATGACATTTATGTCAAAATTTACGAAACTACACAGTTAACTATGTTTTACGTTTTTTAAATCAAAAAACAAATATCTACGTTAGCTTTGCAAATGTATTGTAGATTGCATTTTCAATTCCGTCGGGCTCATTAGCACTGTGAAATACCCTGCATAATGAACCGCATGTTTTTTTTGACATGTATCAAAATAAGACATTTTTTGCTTTTTGGTACATAAGTAGACGCTATATGATTGTTAACTGCTTATAACAGTAGCGAGATACTCGATAGTCCGACTTGTTTTGTCTTTCTTTGATTCTGCACTTACCGACCTTCTAGCGTAATGTACTATTTCCAAATCGATAATACATAATTAATAAACTTGTTGCAGATAATTGTTATCGAATTGTATATATTTCTTTGTTGAACTTGATGTAAATAATTGAAAAATCTTGCAGACTCTTTATTTCCTCTGGGAATAAATATTTCAATGATCACGAGTCACTTCAGCTACAACAAAAAATTGTCGACATCTTGTCGACGAAACCCTTAATACTTTTTCCAGTTCCAAAACGATTCTACAACTACTGATTACCGGAACTTATTTTTCTTCTTTTTTTTAAATACAGTTTCGTACTTGTATGTCCGATTCGCTTTTAAATTCTGTTTCCGTTAAGTTTAATTAAAAGTAATGCGTTTTTTAAATTGCGCAACTAGGTTGCATCTTATCTCTCGTTCGTCGACACAAACACCGAACACTGAAAGAAATAAGTAGAAAAAAAAAAGAATCGGTTCTGTAAGCAGAAAGCTTTTTAGTTTGCATTTTCGCTCGAGGCCCTCACAATAAAGTGCTATCGATCCCCGTTCACGTAAATATTATCTAATAATTTCTTAATAATTACCGTAGTGCAGGTTGCGCCGGCATAACTTATTTATAAACTTTAACAGCACTAGCCTCGGTGTAGAAGTAGCAATTTCCCGATGCATATTTAATCCGTTCGAGTATCTGAGGTAACCGGGCGTAGCAGTTTTTAAGACGAGAGAGAAATGTCGTTAATTTTTCATCGGGTCGGTTTTTTAGCGGCGGTGGATCGTTAAAACGCTCTTAAACCGATTTTCAAAGCGATGCCTTCTTTGAAGTGTCTCAGTTGTGATGTTTGACGGCCATCTGGCATCCATTTGTTTTACGATCGGGATGCAAAGTAGTTCGTTTTGGGACGGTAGATTGGATGTAACCCCCTTGTTATGCTTGCTCACCCCGAATTCGGTTGTTTAGTCAAGCACGCCGTCCCCTGACTAGGTGCCCGGTTTATATAAATTAAAACTAACTAGACGGTCCCACCCCCGGCACACGGTGACGTCATCCACTCGGCAATCGGCAGTCGTGCGTGCAAATTCACTCCACGTGATTAATGTTTGATTAATTGCTCGGGCTTTTAATCCGAAAACCGACTTAAAAATGCGAATTTTCACCACTCACTGTTTGCGAAATCGAATTAAAACTCAGCTGAGGTTGCCATTAAGAGTCCATTAAAAATTTACGAAACAAATCACAACTTTAAATCGTATTACCGTGTTTTTGTATTTGACGAAAGGGGCTGTCGCATTTTTAATACGGTTGGGGGGGTAATGATTGCTATTTTTAATAGTGTCGTAGGGATCGAACCTGAGACATAAATTATGAGTGCAAGAAGTTGGCTTTAATTTGGTCTCGGGAGTTGTTCCCCATTAAGTTGGCGCGAACGCTACTCCACCATTTTACCAGACATCTCGTATTTTAGAAGATATTCATTAATAATAAATGTTCTGCTAACTTGCTCTGAAGATTGGGTCATAATTCTATTTGTTAAACAACATACGGGGTGTTATTACAGGCACTTATCATTTACTTTCGTTCCCAGGAGCCTAAATTATATTCGGATATTGCTTCTGGAAGCACATTCCCCTAAACTTCTCCACTTTATTGTTTTAATATTACTACACTCTCCAGTATAAATTCGATCAGAATGTGAACCGTAAACTCGCGCCTTTCCTCTAATTCAATACAAGTTACACCGATGTGTGCGTTTTTCATTTAAAAAACGCACTCCTCCCGCCTCCATTCCCCATTCTTATAACCGGATTATGCGAACGCCTTCGCCATAACCCGACGTGTTTTCTTTCCGGAGTGATCTTCTGTTTACAACTGCTTCCGGTTCCATTTGTGTGCGTTCCCTCGGGATAATTGGGACCCCTTCGTTTTCACCTGTCCCGTAATCATTGTCAAAATCATAGTTCCGGGTTTTATCGCGATTGTTCCGGCCAGGCTTCTGTCCCCTACGGCTCTATTTCTGCAACTGTCATTGCGTGATACGGGTCCGGACTCGGCCATGTAATATTCAACAAAATGATTTATCAGTGTTATAAGTCACGTTTACCGGTGGTCCAGACAATGACGTCGACGTCCTCGCTTCCCCGGACTCGGGAAATTGAAATTCTTTCGCGACGCATTACTTTTATGACGAGCGATTTGCCGGGGGTTTATTAAGTGTCCAGAAATGTATGTGAATCCGGAAACAAATCGCCCAATTTGTCCAAGATTTACTCCGGTTTCCTACAGAAACGAAATCAATTAAATCCGATGATTTTTGTACCGTTGGTGCAAGTAGCGTTGCGAATCTTTGTAATCCTGCAGGGACGTTAATGTGCCGAAGGACACCGTCGACTCGGTGTAATAAAGCCAGCCCGAAAATAAATTTTTATTCTTGCACTGTTTGTACATCCGATCAAGCGGGTTATTTGGTTTTTACGAGCAAATCCAGAATTGTTTTATGTGACGTTTCGTGTTAAAAAACGCCGCCGGCGACACAAGTCGCTCCCCGGCTTTTTCGACGCAGCGTTTGACGGCTACAATTCCGGGCACCCGGAGCATGCATGTCGACGTGTAATTAACAGCAGTACCCGATCCCTGCTCGGCGAGATATATTTACTGAGCTTCCTCGTTGCGCTTCCTTACTTCCTTGCAAACGAACCGATTCTTCGTTTATGTAAATA